>NW_015394076.1:0-4117 GCF_001527695.2 Protobothrops mucrosquamatus
TTGTACATCTCAATCCAATATTCGACTCTAAACATTGATAGAGTTTGATGTTCTCCCCCCCCCCCCGCTTAAAATTAGGATAACTCAGTCAGTGGAACAACTTGCCTCCAGAAGTTGTGAATGCTCCAACACTGGAAGTTTTTAAGAAGAGACTGGGCAAACCATTGATCTGGAATGGTAGGAGTTCCTGCCTAAACAAGGGGATGGACTAGAAGACCTCCAAGGTCCCTTCCAACTCTGTTATTCTATTCTATTCTGTTCTGTTCTGTTCTGTTCTGTTCTATCCCTCTTGATGTTCTGGAAGTCACACAAGAGCTGGTTATATCATCAGATCTGGGGACCCTAGAGAACCGGAGACATGTTTGGGTATGTCCATGTTTGAGATAGATAAATTTATTCTCTCTGCCTGGGGTTTCCGTATATTTTAATTTCAATTCACCTTTAATTTTTAATGTTGACTTTTTATATTTTTAAATGGTTCTTTTTACATATGTATTGTTTTTAATTTGATAATTGTACACTGCCCAGAAGTTACTTCTCATGAGATGGGTGGCTGTATAAACATGATAAACAAATAAAGAAGTAAATAACCAAATATTCAAATAAAATATCATTACACTTCATAAATTAGGGAGAATGCATACACAGATGCCTATTGGTGAAAATAATGTACAGACATGAAAAATATCAGGGGAAATATCTTCCCAAAATTTTGTCAATTAGTTTGTGTGCAATATAGCTATTGGAATAAACATACACAAAAGGGCATTCAAATTGCTGTGCAGATGAAAACAGAGCAAAAAAGTATTGGGGAAATAATAATTTATTGACAAATTCAACCCTGAGCTACAAATGTTCTCTTCTGTCTAAATTTAACCATCAATACAATTTGGCCTTCAGGGCAATACTCAGGTGTACAAAAGTCATGCTAAATGGATGTGCATCAAAACACAATGTCTGCATTCTTGATTCACAATTTTCATTATAATAAGTTACATTGCATCCGACCTGTTTTTGCTTCTTCTGATAAACCAAACTCTTGCTTCCATATCTCAACGTATGCAGAAGGATACTCATAGATGTGGCTTCTTTGTTTCTTTTGTTTCTTTGCATCTTTTGACAAACATTAATTTCCTCGTTTCTACAAGCATTTGGCTTTAAAAAAGTTTCATTTCCTTAACTTTAGTAACCATCTATCAATTTATACAAACTCACCTACTTGCCCTTTTTTTCAACTTTTGTGTATAACTTGCAACCACTCACTTCATTCTCTTTGTCGTTAATTTTCAATTCCATACCCCCTAATCTATCCTGCAAACTATGTAACATTCCCTGCAAATTATTCCATTCCTCAGACAACAACACAGCAGCATCTGCATACAAAAGTACACCTACATTTATGTCTCCAACCTACAGATAACATCACAATAAGCATCACTTACATTTTTATTTGTAAGCACTTTAAACAACTAAAATGATATCACCTAGTGTTGCTTTACTCACTATTCAATATTGAACTGTTTGCTGGGCGTTATATTTATTAGTATACATGCTGTATACAATGCTGTTATCACATTCAGCAATCACACTTAAAATTCATATTCATGCAAAATATTTCATAATTCAAGCCTATTTGTTTTATCAAACCCTTTTTCTTTTTCACATGTATATATTTCTCAAGGACCTGATAAGAACAAAAACTCTTTGTACATCTCTGGCCCACTCTTGCTACCTTTTTCTCAGTAGTGGCTGAAAGTAATAGTTGTATCCTTCCATATATCAGGCACAGATCCATCACGCACCAATAACTCACACAATGATTTCAAAGTCAAACCAGATCCATATTTTAATGCATATTTCTCCAGTTATATTATGTATACTTATAGTGTTGCCATTTTCCAACATTCTCAGAGCATTTACGACTTCCTCTGCATTATTTTTTTTTTCTGAACGGTAACATTTAGATAATTCAATTTCATTCTTCAATATATTACTATCACTCCTTCACAAATGTATTAAATACTGCTCCTAACAGGCCAGCTTTATCCCAAATCACCTTTTTTTAATTTCTGTTAATTCCAGTGAGCAACCTTTCTTCAGCCTTTTTCACCCACTTTCAAAACACTTTTTAAAAATTTCTGTCACTCTGTATTTCTCTGTAAATTTAGATACAATATACATGTATTTCATTCTTATTTATTATAGGAATCATTGTCTTATGTGCATTTTCTCATTCATGGTCTCATTTCATCAAATATTTTTTTCATACCTCTCATTCGTGTCACCCCACACATTTCTGTTGTATTTTGGAACGTAATTTTTTTTCCACTCAGTTTTAAGAATCCCATATACCCTCTTTTGTTATGTCTACTTTCAATTCGTTCTTTGGGGAGATTAATCTATCTTCCAATACTTTTCATATAGAAAGTATTTTTTAAAAAAATGCAAGAAACAGTTTTCATACAGAAAATACTTTTCATAGAGGAAAAAGAGCTGTGGGGGTTAGAATGCAGTATTGCAGGCTAACTCTGCCCACAACCAGGAGTTTGATCCTGACCGGCTCAAGGTTGACTCAGCCTTCCATCCTTCCAAAGTTGGTAAAATGAGGACCCAGATTGTTAGAGGCAATATTCTAACTCTGTAAACTGCTTAGAGAGGGTTGTAAAGCACTGTGAAGCGGTATATAAGTTTAAGTGCTGTTGCTATTGCTATATGTATCTATGTTTCTTCTACTTCTTCCTTTCTCTTCCTTATGATAACTGGTGCACATTCTTCTATTTGTCTTTTCTGATCCATTCTTAACACCACCAAAAATGGTCTGATTCACATACATACAGAATATCTCATCGGTCTTGTATCCTTTATTAATTCTTTCATCATAAATAACCACAGTGATCATAATTTTAAGTGTATGTTCATTTCTTTTCCATCCATACATGTGAACAAACCTGGGCTTAAACTACATATTTGAAATAAATAGACTTTTTCTAGACTGATACTGTAGTGATATGTGAGAATGGTCTTTTAAGACTGGACCCAAGACTGGACTGTCTTGGGAAATTAATAAGGCCAAATTTAATATTTATTTTAACTTTGTTTTAATGATAGTTTTTGGGGTATTTCTGTAGTTGTTTTTATTAGGCTGTCAGCCGCCCTGAGTCCGCAAGGAGAAGGGCGGGGTAAAAATTCAATTAATAAATAAATAAATAAATAAGAGACAACAGGTGGATAGTGGGTCAGGTGAAAGGCTCAGAAGAGATCCACCTTAATTTCTTGAGCTTTAAAAGAGATAGGAAGAAGAATTGTGCTTTCAAACTTACTATTGATGTGGCCTACAATAAAATAGAATTAGCTCATGTGGTTGTGTTTCCTGTCTGAGCCACCTGACAAAGAATGATGTAAATATAATCCTTCCCATCTCCTTTACACTTTGAGACATTGGGGAAGGACTCTTTTGAGCCTTTTGCATCTCCCATTATCCAGCTAGGAACTACTGTATGTTGTCTTTAATCTGACCATTTCCTGGACAGTTTTGCAGCACCCACTCTCCTAAGGTCAGCCCCACATACTACTTCGGTTACTCACAAAACAAACAACATTCTCATATATTATTTGGTCCCTGATAAGCTTTATTGTATTGTCACATCTCATTCCATGTAATCTACCGGATTTCTGAGAGGGCTTGCTTTGAGACATAGGAAAGGAATGTTTGCAAAACTCTTTAATCTGAACTCTTACACACTTTGAAATGAACAATTTCAAATGTGCAATCTGCATATTCATCTGGGAGGGAGCGTTATTGGAAACAAAGGGATAGACAGCCATATAATCTTGGACAGGGCTGTTTTGCAGACCAAACTGTTGTACTTTCTCTTTTCTTTCTTTGTTTTTCTTTTTGGTCCAGTCATGACCAATAAATTACAAATCATATCAGTCAAGGTTAAGGTATCCTTGACTTACACATAAAGGTTAATATAAAACTGCTTGAGTTATTCACTGTCAAATCACATTTGTTTAATGGCTTTTAGATTATAGGACAAGCTGATGCCCACATTCCCTTTTCATCTCTCTCTCTCTCTCTCTCTCTCTCTCTCTCTCTCTCTCTCTCTCTCTCTCT
>NW_015394076.1:5588-6861 GCF_001527695.2 Protobothrops mucrosquamatus
AAAATAATTAAATCCCATCATTTATTTTTCTGGAACATTTGATTTTTACTTAGTCATACTAGTAATGCTGGATACCAATTAAAAGTAAGAACAGCTGGCTAAAATCCAGGATTAAGCCAAATAACTGCCTTTATTTGCTTGAATTAAATACTTCATTAAGTCCTCAAAAGCAATATCCTGTTTTGCACAGAATATGATACAGGCGTTAATGTTTTCCAGCATGTTTCCAGTTTCTATCTGGTTGCAACAAAATGGAGTTGTAACCTATAGAGAACTCACCAGTTTAATTTGCCCATTCAGTGGCACACCAGCTTCTTTTCCTTACAGTCAAGTGGTCACTGTTTTGGAAAAGTGGAAATGCACTACAGTAATACAGAATATTTTATTTATTAGATTTATATCCTGCCTTTATTTTTACAAGCCAGATGGCAGGCATAATTTCCTGCCTAATATTTTCTTCATCCTATGAGTGGATTGGACTGATCCAAAATTACCCAGCTAGCATTTATGCATAAGGGAGGACTAAAACTAGAACTCACAGTCTTCTGTTTCCAGTCCAACTTCTTAATCATTATATCAAATTGGCTCTAAAACACAAATATGCCATGCAGGCCTATGTAGTCCAACAGTCATATCAAATACGTGTTTCTCTTTAGCTATGGCTAAAGGTATGCGAGCCACATAATATCAAAATTCTACATTATCATGGTATAGATTTTAGTGTACAGTAGGCAACCTGCTTATTTATTTGAATAACCGATTTATAGAACATATAAGCCATTTCAGTCAATTGATTCTTAGCAATTCTCCATATCCATAATTTGTCCTGTGAACTTTTCTCCTTTTTTTGTTTCCAGAATCAAATGCTTGTCTAGTTTAATGAAGAGAAGGACGAGGGGGGACATGATAGCAGTGTTCCAATATCTCAGGGGCTGCCACAAAGAAGAGGGAGTCAAGCTATTCTCCAAAGCGCCTGAAGGCAGGACAAGAAGCAACGGGTGGAAACTCATCAAGGAGAGAAGCAACCTAGAACTAAGGAGAAACTTCCTGACGGTTAGAACAATTAACCAGTGTAACAACCTGCCTCCAGAAGCGGTGAATGCTCCAACACCGGAAGTTTTTAAGAAGGGACTGGACAGCCATTTGTCTGAAATGGTGTAGGGTTCCTGCCTGAGCAGGGGGTTGGACTCGATGACCTCCAAGGTCCCTTCCAACTTTATTATTATTATTATTATTATTATTATTATTATTATTATTATTATTATTATTATTA
>NW_015394076.1:9076-12725 GCF_001527695.2 Protobothrops mucrosquamatus
GTTTTTAAGAAGGGACTGGACAGCCATTTGTCTGAAATGGTGTAGGGTTCCTGCCTGAGCAGGGGGTTGGACTCGATGACCTCCAAGGTCCCTTCCAACTTTATTATTATTATTATTATTATTATTATTATTATTATTATTATTATTATTATTATTATTATTATTATTATTATTATTATTATTATTATTATTATTATTACATTGTTTATGGAATGTCTAAATCAACTGTGATGGCACAACAGAGTTTGTTTTTCATGTTTCTATCCTACTACAATCAAAAGGTGTTCAGTGACTTAATAAAATAAAACACTGATACAACATCCATGTACAACATTCTATGAAAAACAATCAAACAAACAATATATAAGTTAAAGAGGTTGTGATAAAACCAGGCAAAGGCTTGTCAAAATACCTTCTCCATCTTTAAATCTTCTGAAATATCAACTAGGAGGATAGGATTTGAGGACTGATGTTCAGACTCTTTAAATTCAAGCAAGGTCCAAATAGCTGTCTAGATGAAAGCTAATGCTGGGAACAGCTGTCTGGCTTCCTCATCTGGATTTGCCATGCCAGCTTCTACCACGTTTCATGCTGGTTGTTTTGGCATTTATTGTTTCTTAGGATATTTTTATATACATATTATAGTTAAAGAGTATTAGGCCAAGTAATTATATGTTTATAAGCATTCATTTTATTAATTTTCAAAAATAGATTATTTGCTTCAACAAATCAGTTGTCATTTCCAAGGAAATGTCTTTAGTATGAAGGCCATAGCCCAAGTTTCATTTTATGTCTGTATCTGTGAGGACATAAGAAAATAGCTTTTATGTTTGTTCTTGGGTATCAGAAACACTGAAGCAATTATAATGCATGGAATAATAAGATGTATTAAAGAGGAAATGCTAATTGTGTGTTCTACAACTACAGCAAAGCACAAAGCTGTTTTAGGTAAAGCAGTTGTTAAATCACTATGTCTGGAATGTAAAAGTATTTAGCTTAGTCTTCTTTCACCTGGTACCCTTCAAATGTGTTCAGTGTCATGGTGCCGAAAGACAGAGACAAATAAAGCAGAACTCCGAGGCTTGGAAATTCCTCAAAGAACATGTTCATTACTTACAAAGTATCAGCACGTCAAAAGTGAAACCAAGTCTGAAGACACACGTAACAATTCCCCAATACAAAGTTAAGAAATCCCACCCCTAAGGCTATGCAAGCAACTACGTCCCCAATACATCTTCTTGGTGGGCTTTTCACGAAATGCCCAGCCTGCAGTCTCGGGAGCAGCCGATGACCTTGGTTCCCACGGGATAAAAGTTTATTTAGATTAGCAAAAATATGTCAATCGAAAATGAATAGGAAAAATGGCTGCAGCCATGCTCATTTTTAGAGTTGACATTCAGCTTTAGTTCCCCAAATCCCACACCAGTATTTGGACAAAACCAGGCTGGAGAAAGTTGACTTACATCAATGGAAATTGGTGAAAGTTTCATGTAGCTAATAGAATAGAATAGAATAGAATAGAATAGAATAGAATAGAATAGAATAGAATAGAATAGAATAGAATAGAATCTGGAAGGGACCTTGGAAGTCTTTTAGTCCAGCTCCCTGCTCAAGCAGGAGAACCTATACTGTCTCAGACAAATGAATCGCCAGTGATGGAGCGCCCAAAATTTCTGGGGGTAAGCTGTCCAACTGGTTGCTTGTCCTCACTTTTCTTCTTTTCCTCCCCTCCCCTATTTCTTCTTTTCTTTAGACTAGTCAAACCCAAGTCCCATAGCCGTTCTTCATATGTTTTAGTCTCCAGCCCTGTGATCATCTTAATTGCTCTTCTCTGATTTTTTTCCAAACTCTCAACTTTTTTTTGTGATATGGTGACTAAAATTGGCTGCAGTATTCCAGATATGGTCTTACTAGGGTTTCATAAAGCGGTACTAATACTTTGCGTGATCTTGAGTCTATGCCTCTGTTTATACAACCCAGGATTGTATTAGCTTTTTTGGCTGCTGCTGCACACTGTGGGCTCATAGTCAAGTTATCATCCACTAGGACTCCAAAGTCCCTCTCACAGTTATTGTTTTTAAGCCAGGTCTCGCCCAATCTGTATTTGTACAGATATGTAAGATCTTTTTGGATCCTTAGTTTGTCTTCTGGAGTGTTGGCTATTCCTGTCAGTTTGGTGTCATCTGCAAATTTGATGAGTTCCCCTTCAATTCCCTCATCTAAGTCAGGGCTTTTCAACCTTTTCACCCATTGTACCACTTTTAGGATATGGCAACATCCGAGTACCACCAGTCGCCTAGCAAGGTGTCAAAAACGTGATGACCCCCCCAAAAGGAAAAAAGTGATAAAGTACAGGTAGTCCTTGACTTACAACAGTTCGCTTAGTGACTGTTCAAAGTTACAATGGCACTGAAAAAAGTCCCCCCCCCAAGCCACAGCTGAGCAAGACACCTGCCTGCGCGCCCGGCCACACTCTTCCTCCTGTCCGAGGTTTTCATTGTTGTGAGCATTTCTGTTGAGGATTGGCAGCGGGGATGGGGTGGGGGGTGTTTGGTTTTTATTCCCTCTGCCTGCTGGGTGGTTGCAGCAGGTTTTGGTCACTTCACATGACCCTGGGACACTGTGACCATCATAAATATGAATCAGTTGCCAAGAATCTGAATGTAAATCACAAGACCCTGGAGATGCTGCAACATTCCAGCTGATCGGTGCTTCTTCTGGGCTCAGAAGCGCCAGGATCAGCTCCAAGCTCCAGCTGGAGCCTGGCGCTGATCCTAGTGCTTCCGCTGAGCCCTGATAGCCCTACAGCTCCAGCCATCTCTCGCTCAGGCTTGTGGGATGCTGCCACCAGTTCAGCTCATTCCCCTCCCCTGCTACCACTTTTCTAGGATAGTCGCGTACCACCTGCCAGGTGCCAATGTACCACAGGTGGTACCCGTACCATTGGTTGAAAAGCACTGATCTAAATCATTTATGAAAATGTTGAAGAGTACTGGGCCTAAGATAGAACCTTGTGGTACCCTGCTGCTTACTTCTCTCCATGTGGATGTAGTGCCATTGAGGACTACTTGTTGAGTAAGGTTTGTCAGCCAGCTACAGATCAGTCTGGTGCTGGTGTTGTCTACTCCACCTTTTCCTAGCTTACCAAGGAGTAGGTTGTGGTCTACTTTGTCAAATGCCTTACTGAAATCTAAATATACTACATCCACTGCCTTTCGCTGGTCTACTAGTTTAGTCACTTTATCAAAGAATGAGATAAGATTGGTTTGGCATGATCTGTTTTTAACAAACCCATGCTAGCTACTAGTTATGACTTTGTTTGCTTTTAGTTGTTTGCAGATCTGTTTTTTGATTATCTTTTCTAGGATCTTCCCAGGAATTGATGTTAAACTGATTGGTCTGTAGTTTCCTGGGTCTGTTTTTTTTTCCCTACTTTTTTTTCCTACTTAACATCCAATTTAGAAGCAGCAGACCTAAACATTCTGATCAAAACTGTTGTTATTTTTTCAGTGCTGTTCTTGTTGCTGATTAAGGAACATGCCTTGTCGCAGCTGATTATGTACCATGACACAGTACATGGCACTTAATTAGAACAAACCATTCTAATAATTTATTGGTATATCTCTCGGGAAAGCTATTTAGCTTAATG
>NW_015394077.1:0-1192 GCF_001527695.2 Protobothrops mucrosquamatus
AGCAGAAAGCGCTTGGAGGAAATGCGAGAGAAGGGTGAATGAGCCAAGCAGAAAGCGGTTTGGAGGAAATGCGAGAGAAGTGTGAATGAGCCAGGAAGAAAGCTCTTGGAGGAAATGCGAGAGAAAGGTGAATAAGCCAAGCAGAAAGTGCTTGGAGGTAATGCAAGAGAAGGCTGATCCAAGAAGAAAGCGCTTGGAGGAAATGCGAGAGAAGGCTAAATGAGCCAATCAGAAAGCGCTTGGAGGAAATGCGAGAGAAGGGTGAATGAGCCAAGCAGAAAGCACTTGGAGGTAATGCGAGAGAAGGGTGAATGAGCCAAGCAGAAAGCGCTTGGAGGAAATGCGAGAGAAGGGTGAATGAGCCAAGCAGAAAGCGCTTGGAGGTAATGCAATAGAAGGCTTATCCAAGAAGAAAGCGCTTGGGGGAAATGTGAAAGAAGGGTGAATGAGCCAAGCAGAAAGAACTTGGAGTAAATGCGAGAGAAGGCTGAATGGGCCAAGCAGAAAGAACTCGGAGTAAATGCGAGAGAAGGCTGAATGAGCCAAGAAGAAAGTGCTTGGAAGAAATGCGAGAGAAGGGTGAATGAGCCAAGCAGAAAGCGCTTGGAGAAAATGCGAGAGAACGGTGAATGAGCAAAGCAGAATGCGCTTGGAGTAAATGTGAGAGAAAACTGATTCAAGAAGAAAGCGCTTGGAGGAAATGTGAGAGAAGGCTGAATGCGCCAAGCAGAAAAAAGTTGGAGTAAATGCGAGAGAAGGCTGAATGACCAAGCAGAAAGCGCTTGGAGGAAATGCGAGAGAAGGGTGAATGAGCCAAGCAGAAAGCGCTTGGAGGAAATGCGAGAGAAGGGTGAATGAGCAAAGCAGAAAGCGCTTGGAGGAAATGAGAGAGAAGTGTGAATGAGCCAAGGAGAAAGCGCTCGGAGGATATACGAGAGATGGGTGAATGAGCAAGTGAAAGCGCTTGGAGGTAATGCGAAAGAAGGGTGAATGAGCCAAGAAGAAAGCTCTTCGAGGAAATGCAAAAGAAGTGTGAATTAGCCAAGCAGAAAGCGATTGGAGGTAATGCAAGAAAAGGCTGACCCAAGCAGAAAGAGTTTGGAGGAAATGCAAGAGAAGGCTGAAATGGCCAAGCAGAAAGCGCTTGGAGAAAATGCAAGAAAAGGTTTAGCCAAGCAGAAAGAGTTTGGAG
>NW_015394077.1:5528-6964 GCF_001527695.2 Protobothrops mucrosquamatus
CCTGATTTACCAGTTGCGGCCTTTTCTGGACCGGGACGCCTTACGCACAGTCACTCATGCTCTTGTCACCTCCCGCCTGGACTACTGTAATGCTCTCTACATGGGGCTCCCTCAGAGGAGCACCCGGAGGCTTCAAATGGTCCAGAATGCGGCCGCGCGGGCGGTGTTGGGAGGGACTCGTCGCTCCCATGTGACACCGTTACTGCGCGAGCTGCACTGGTTGCCAGTGGCCTTCCGGGTGCGCTTTAAGGTGTTAGTTACCACCTTTAAAGCGCTTCATGGCATAGGACCCGGTTATCTCCGAGACCGCCTTCTGCCGCAGATCCCCTCCCTCAGACCGGTACGTTCCCACAGAGTGGGCCTCCTCAGGGTGCCGTCGGCCAAGCAATGTCGGCTGGCGACCCCCAGGGGGAGGGCCTTCTCTGTGGGTGCCCCTACCCTCTGGAACGAACTACCCCCCGAGATCCGGATGATTCCGGATCTCCTTGCTTTCCGTCGCGCCCTCAAGACATGGCTCTTCCAGCAAGCGGACCTGACCTAAGGAGGATTTTATATGGGGTTTATTTTTTAGCAATTTGACAGAGACACAACTTTAAAATTTGATTTAATTCGGTTTTATTGGGGGGGGAATGTATTTATGTTTTGTTTTAAATATGTTGTGCGCCGCCCTGAGTCCCGTCGGGAGAAGGGCGGCATATAAATTAAATTAAATAAATAAATAAATAAAATTTGGAGTAAATGCGAGAGAAGGGTGAATGAGCCAAGAAGAAAGCGCTTGGAGTAAATGCGAGAGAAGGCTGATCCAAGAAGAAAGCGCTTGGGGGAAATGTGAAAGAAGGGTGAATGAGCCAAGCAGAAAGAACTTGGAGTAAATGCGAGAGAAGGCTGAATGAGCCAAGAAGAAAGCGCTTGGAAGAAATGCGAGAGAAGGGTGAATAAGCCAAGCAGAAAGCGTTTGGAGGTAAAACGAGAAAAGTATGAATGGGCCAAGTAGAAAGAACTTGGAAGAAATGTGAGAGGAGTGTGAATGAGCGAAGCAGAAAGCGCTTGGAGGAAATGCGAGAGAAAGGTGAATGAGCCAAGCAGAAAGCGTTTGGAGGAAATGCGAGAGAAGGGTGAATGAGCCAAGCAGAAAGCGCTTGGAGGTAATGCAAGAGAAGGCTGATCCAAGCAGAAAATGCTTGGAGGAAATGTGAGTGAAGGGTGAATGAGCCAAGCAGAAAGCGCTTGGAGGAAATGCGAGAGAAGGGTGAATGAGCCAAGCAGAAAGCGCTTGGAGAAAATGCGAGAGAAGCGTGAATGAGCAAAGCAGAATGTGCTTGGAGTAAATGTGAGAGAAGGCTGATTCAAGAAGAAAGCGCTTGGAGGAAATGTGAGACAAGGGTGAATGAGCCAAGCAGAAAGAACTTGGAGTAAATGTAAGAGAAGGCTGAATG
>NW_015394077.1:10405-12718 GCF_001527695.2 Protobothrops mucrosquamatus
CAAGTAGAAAGCACTTGGAAGAAATGTGAGAGGAGTGTGAATGAGCGAAGCAGAAAGCTCTTGGAGGAAATGCGAGAGAAGGTTGAATGAGCCAAGCAGAAAGCGCTTCGAGGAAATGTGAGAGAAGGGTGAATGAGCCAAGTAGAAAGTGCTTGGAGGTAAAACATGAAAAGTATGAATGGGCAAAGTAGAAAGCGCTTGGAGGAAATGTGAGAGAAGGGTGAATGAGCCAAGCAGAAAGTGTTTGGAGGAAATGCAAGAGAAGGCTGAATGGGCCAAAAAGAAAGCGCTTGGAGGAAATGTGAGAGAGGGGTGAATGGGCCAAGTAGAAAGCGCTTAGAGGAAAAACGAGAAAACTATGAATGGCCCAAGTAGAAAGCACTTGGAAGAAATGTGAGAGGAGTGTGAATGAGCGAAGCAGAAAGTGCTTGGAGGAAATGCAAGAGAAGGGTGAATGAGCCAAGTAGAAAGCGCTTGGAGGAAATGCGAAAGAAGTGTGAATGAGCCAAGAAGAAAGCTCTTGGAGGAAATGCGAGAGAAGGGTGAATGAGCCAAGCAGAAATCGCTAGGAGGAAATGCGAGAGAAGGCTGAATGGGCGAAGCAGAATGTGCTTGTAGGAAATGCGAGAGAAGGGTGAATGAGCCAAGCAGAAAGCGCTTGGAGGAAATGCGAGAGAAGGGTTAATGAGCCAAGCAGAAAGTGCTTGGAGGTAATTCAAAAGTAGGCTGATCCAAGAAGAAAGCGCTTGGAGGAAATGTGAGAGAAGGGTGAATGGGCCAAGCAGAAAGAGCTTGGAGGAAATGCGAGAGAAGGGTGAATGAGCAAAGCAGAAATCACTTGGAGGAAATGCAAGAGAAGACTGAGCCAAGCAGAAAGCGCTTGGAAGAAATTCGAGAGAAGGGTGAATGAGCCAAGCAGAAAGAGCTTGGAGGAAATGTGAGAGAAGTGTGAATGAGCCAAGCAGAAAGAGCTTGGAGGAAATGCGAGAGAAGGCTGAGCAAAGCAGAAAGTGCTTGGAGGAAATGTGAGAGAAGTGTGAATGAGCCAAGCAGAAAGCGCTTGGAGGAAATGCGAGAGAAGGCTGAGCCAAGCAGAAAGTGCTTGGAGGAAATGTGAGAGAAGTGTGAATGAGCCAAGTAGAAATCGCTTGGAGGAAATGCGAGAGAAGGCTGAGCTAAGAAGAAAGTACTTGGAGTAAATGCGAGAGAAGGCTGAATGAGACAAGCAGAAAGCGCTTGGAGGAAATGCGAGAGATGGGTGAATGAGCCAAGGAGAAAGCGCTAGGAAAAAAATGCGAGAGAAGGCTGAGCCAAGAAGAAAGCGCTTGGAGGTAATGCGAGAGAAGGCTGAGCCAAGTAGAAAGCTCTTGGAGGAAATGCGAGAGAAGTTTGAATGAGCAAAGCAGAAAGCGCATGGAGGAAATGCAAGTAGAGGCTGAGGCAAGGAGATAGCACTCGGAGGAAATGCGAGAGAAGTGTGAATAAGCGAAGCAGAAAGTGCTTGGAGGAATTGCGAGAGAAGGCTGAATGGGCCAAGCAAAAAGCGCTTGGAGGCAAAACGAGAAAGGTATGAATGAGCCAAGCAGAAAGTGCTTGGAGTAAATGTGAGAGAAGTGTGAATGAGCCAAGCAGAAAGCGCTTGGAAGAAATCCGAGAGAAGTGTGAATGAACCAAGCAAAAAGCGCTTGGAGGAAATGCGAGAGAAGGGTGAATGAGCCAAGCAGAAAGCGCTTGGAGGAAATGCAAGAGAAGGGTGAATGAGCCAAGAAGAAAGCTCTTTGAGGAAATGCGAGAGAAGGGTTAATGAGCCAAGTAGAAAGCACCTTGGAGAAAATGCGAGAGAAGGCTGAATGAGTCAAGCAGAAAGAACTTGGAGTAAATGCGAGAGATGGGTGAATGAGCCAAGGAGAAAGCGCTTGGAGGAAATGCGAGAGAAAGCTGAGCCAAGCAGAAAGTGCTTGGAGGAAATGCGAGAGAAAGCTGAGCCAAGCAGAAAGTGCTTGGAGGAAATGCGAGAGAAGTGTGAATTAGCCAAGCAGAAAGTGCCTGGAGGAAATGCGAGAGAAGGGTGAATGAGCCAAGCAGAAAGTGCATGGAGGAAATTCGAAAGAAGGCTGAGCCAAGCAGAAAGTGCTTGGAGGAAATGCGAGAGAAGGGTGAATGAGCCAAGCAGAAAGTTCTTGGGGGAAATGCCAGAGAAGTGTGAATGAGCCAAGCAGAAAGCGCATGTAGGAAATGCAAGAAAAGGCTGAGCCAAGGAGAAAGCACTTGGAGTAAATGCGAGAGAAGGCTGAAAATGCCAAGGAGAAAGCG
>NW_015394078.1:0-7779 GCF_001527695.2 Protobothrops mucrosquamatus
AACTGCTCCCCAAAGTGAGCACTTGATTTCTTATTGATCATAAATTTATATTCCTTTAATCTGTGGCCATGTACATAATTTCACTAGAGTACTGAAAATGGGTTATGCAAAACATTTATTTCAACAGTTTTTTGTTTCTGTATTTCTGTTTCATATTTATGTGGGAAATGGATAGGACAGGACTTCAATTTCTCCAGTTGTTAGGATAGTTTGATGTTAGTAGTTGGTGTACAATTTAGAACTAAAGTTTGACTGACTTTCAAAAAGAAATATTTACATTTGGATTTCAAAATTTAATTAAATCTAATTTAATTAAATCTATATACCACTGTGCAATCCCTGGGATTGGCTTGATGTGTTGCGTATTTTTTACTATTTTGGGATTTAGATCTGGTTGTTATACAGTATTTGAGAACTGGAACAATTCTTTTCCCAATTGGTCAAATTAGCTATGGCTGAAGAGTTTATTCATTTATTTTTGCCTTTCCCTGCAGCATGATTTTGGGTCCTCTTAACTGCTTCATCTTTAACTTTCTCCTTTTAAAACAACTTTTACAAAATACAGTTTTAAGATAGGCAGCTATATAAAGGTGATAAATAGAAACAAGAGAAATCAAACATTTTCATTCTTTATTATACAGCCATTTTAATTATTACAATATGTTTCATGATTCATTTCATATAGTCCTAAATATTACTTTATTATCTAATGTTATATATTTTCCATTGTTTTTATTGTTTATATTTCCTTTGTTTTCCATTTGACAAGTCAGATCTCTCAAAAATTAGATGAATAGACAAGGGAAAATGTTATGCAATCTTACAACTTAACTATTACCTAAAATATTACATTTTGGATGAAATAGATAATGGGCCTATTATAGATTGTATTATCTATTTTTGTATTGAACATCATTATATATTTTTGTGAAAACATTCATTCATACATTCTTCAAAACCGTAAAAATTAAGGAAACATGGATTATTTAGCACAATCAGTAATAGCCTTTTGTTTTTCTGCCTTAAGCTGTTTGGAGACTAGTTTCCATAAAGCCGAGTTGGATGAGGTTTGCAAGACTCTCTCTTAATGATGAACAAGCATTACTTTGTGAAATGATTAGTCATTTGAGTTTTAAACATTTGATACACATTTTTAGATCCAAGACTTGTAAAATATATTAACCCCAAACTCCTTTAATTCTCTGCAAGTGAAACCATATACATACATACATACATACATACATACATACATACATACATACATATATTCCAAATGAATGATTCTGTTAACCAAAAGAAAATTCTAAAAAAATAAAAAATGGTGCTTGGCCTTAGGCTAGAACTAGCCTTGACTGTCATCCATTTCTGGAATCCACATTCAATTTTCTTTAGACTCTGAAGGCATGTAAATGTACAATGCTTTGTGTGTTGCCTCCATTGTAATATCATCACAGGGAAAAGGCTCTCCTTTATATCCCCTGAATTTACCATATTTAAGGGAGAACAAATAAAAACTTGTGTGTAAGCCAGAATCTTGATTGCATAGAGTTGTCATAGGCAAACTATGATTTCTCTGTGGTTTCATACAGTAGTGGCCAAAATTGTGGAAACCTTTTGGGAAAAGTGTACAGTAGAAATGCCACCCTTGGTTAAGTTTCCACCAATTTTTCTTCTAATTTCTTTATAACTGTAGCCTTGTTCACTTAATAATACTATTTTACATCGCTTTCTGGGCAACCAGTCAACTCTCTGCATCATTACTTTAATTTTATTATGTTTTACAAGCTCACTAAATGAAAGAAAAAAAAACAACCCAACCAACTTGATAGTGATCACATAACACACTGACAAATGTCCTCCTCTCAGCTTCAATACATGTCATCAATAACTGAATCCTATTGTGATCAGATTGGCTCATTGCCAAAACAAGATGACACTTGATTGGCTCTCTAAACACTCATGCTCGTTGGCTACAATCAGATGAAGGAAAGTTACCTGATATCAACCTAATCAAGTTGTGCTTCCTTTTTCTGGTTATTTGGCTATACCTTTTCATAGAATACAGTATAGATAATTGAACAAACTTTGTTGCATTACATTCTTGATTCAATTGTCTTTCCATTGATATATAATTTTATGGTACTACTCCAAAAGAAGTGGTGTTATTAGCCATCAAACCAAAGCCATCAAAAATACACTTTTCCCAAAAGATTTCCACAATTTTGGCCACTACTTATTTACATTTTCAATTGTAACTTGTCAAATCCTGTGCCAAAACTTACTAGTAAAAGTGCCGAATCAGGGCATTCCCAACAATTGGAATTCTGAGATACCTTTGGAATTCTGAAAATGTATTACAGATATGGCTATAATGTGCTGTGGGGAAGCCGTTTGTAAAATGGCTGCCACAGGAACATAACCAGTTACAAAGCACCAATTCACCCAGAATGCTACCTGCCTTCTCCATCTACAGGATATTTCCCATTATTCCTTTTTTTCAACAAGCAATTCATCTGGCTGCAATTGCCTTTATTTTCTAAGAAATCTTATGGAACAAAGAATCATTCTTGGAAATATAGATGACACTGGAGAGTCCTGCTTTTCAGATTTGCCTTTGAATATGCAAAGAGGAGAGATGTGTTACATCTCTAATAGGCTTACTATGCCTTTAATATATATTTAATATATATTTTTAAAAAATCAACCTCCTTGAAACAGTCTTTAAAATATGGTTACATTCGTCTATCACTACTACTATCAGCCTTCAGAGACCACTGCAAAGTTTCCCTGTTTCATCCTACTCAATGTAGGAATTCAGTAGTAAAGACCTGAGGTGAAGATGTGGGAGGTAGAGTTAGTTTGGGCCATCTTACATAGAGTAGCACTACATTTATTGATAGCCATTTATTCCATAGTTTTCATTTGCAGGATCCAAGGTGCCTTCTTGAATCATATACTTGGAATCTTTTTAGCTGTAGATTTACCTTAAATGGTTCATTAGAGGTTTCTCCCATAATGGAAGCACTGGACAACATGGCAAGAAAGTAGAGTAATTGCTTTTTTATCCAGTGGCAGTTAATTTTCTGATACAGGAAAACAGGTTTAGATCTTTCACTGTTCTGCACCTTGTCAGATAATGCTAATATTGCTTTTTGTCTTCATAAATCAATCTGAGGAAAGGACAGCACAGCACTGAAGTGAACTTTAGTTTGATAATGTGTTTCAGAATTTCTTTCAGGGAGCTCTGAGGTTTTTTTTACCTTGCTTTGCTGTTGGAAAATGTGTATGTTATCTTGTATGCATAATTTACTCAGAAGATGGATCACTTTTCTAATGTAGATGGTGAACAATCCATACATTTCTCATACCAGCCCTGCTCAATGTTGTTATTTATCAAATTGAACATATATTTCTCCAGCTTTAAAAATCTCATCTTATTATCACTCTAAGTTGCTACTTCATCAGTTCTGTCCTTGGATCTGAATGTGACTTTAAGCTTCTTTTTCACAGCAGATTCACCAGATTCACAGATTACTCTTTGTAGTTGACAGCATGTCTCACTGCCAAAGAACTTTGTTTTACCTCCTGTGTCTTGTCTGCTTTTAACTAAAGACAAGTGCAAATTTTATTTTTTCGAATGAATATAAGAAGATAAGAGACTGTCTGCTTCCTTTTCAAGATGTTTCTATGGCTTTTATTGAATCTGAACCTGATCTCCAATAGTGTTCTCTGAACACCAGATGAAGCCAGTACTCAAGCATCTCGTGCTGCACGCACAATTCACATTAGTATTAGAGATGCATTCATTTGCAAAGTTTAATAACTGGTGTATCAGATGCAGAGTTTTGACAGTGCAAAAAAAATTCCTTTGTTATAGAACATGTCATCATTTTGTACAAAGTCTATTTGTTGTGTCTTTTCTTACCAACAAATTAGATCTTTCCTGATACACCCACTCCATTTGTGACAGGATTTTTCTTTGCTCTTTTTCCAGAGGCCTGTTTATCACCACTTCTCTTCATATGTCCATAAATCTCCATATATCATTTGCATCCTATATAGAAATATAGGAAATATAAGAAATATTAGGGAATTCCAAACCTCTTCAATTTACATTTTATACATTCATACAGTTTCCACCTTTATATTCAACTAGTAGTTTTAAAACCTCTAACCAGCTTCCAAAAAAATTAGTTTGTTGTGCCAAGATTGAAAGACAATGAGTGCCTTGTAAGTGACAGACGGGCAGACCAATTTTTTATTCTTTATGTATGAGCAGAGCTGAAAAGATGTTCTGTCAATTCTCGGATTCAAGGATGTTTGGGAAACGAGGAGAGGGAAAGTTTTTCAAAAAAGAGTCAATTTGGTGGAATCTAGTTGGATTCCTAGGAAGGAGGGAGTGCATTCCAGAGGAGCAAATACAGTGAAGTTTAGATAGTTTGGGGTTGCAGGAAGAGAGTTAAGTTGACTCCTCCATAGGAGTTCTCAGAGTATATATTTAATGGTGCAAATAGTCTGATTTAGCTTGGCAAGATAGAATAGAATAGAATAGAATAGAATAGAATAGAATAGAATAGAATAGAATAATAAAGTTGGAAGAGACTTGGAGGTCTTCTAGTCCAACCCCTTGCTCAGATAGGAGACTCTTTACCATTTCAGACAAATGGTTGTCCAATTTCTTCTTTAAAACTTCAAGTGTTGGAGCATTCACAACTTCTGGAGGCAAGTTGTTCCATATTAATTGTTCTAACTGTCAGAAAAGTTCTCCTTAGTTCTAGATTGCTTCTCTCCTTGATTACTATCCATCCATTGCTTCTTGTCCTGCCTTCAGGTGCTTTGGAGAATAGGTTGACTCCCTTTGTGGAAATCCCTGAGATATTGGAATACTGCTATCATGTCACTCCTAATCCTTCTCTTCATTAAACTAGACATACCTGCAAGCTTGGTGTTGTCTGCAAATCTGATGTGTTCCCCATCATTGATGAAGATATTGAAGAGTACTGGGCCTAAAACAGAGCCTTGGGGTACCCACGGCAAACTTCCCTCCATGTAGATGCAGTTCCATTGAGTTTTCTGTCTATAGATGAGGAAACTGCTTAGAAGAATTTCAGTGTGTCTTTCTTAGTTTTTGGAGTCTAATAGTCAATAATTGTTTTTCAAAGGAAAGTTGTGTCAAGTTTTGAAGTTTTTGCTTCAGCTGCCAGTCCCCAAAGAAGCCTGTGCTACCTTAAAAATATGTTAATGATCACAAGCATTTTCATAACTCACATTATTTGAATAGTTTATAACTGATGTATTTCATCAAATACTTTAAAATCTGAGAAAGGAATATTCAATATACACATAGTTGGTGGTGGGCTGTGAGGAAGAGAAAACAAAAGGAGAATGAGAAGAAAGAGATTAAAAAGAACAGAGAACTATTTTAGATAGTAACCATAAATAAAGTTGCAGTAAAACTCACAGTTCTTGACAGTTATGTCCCCCCCCCTCTGGAAACAAGAAACACGTCTGTCTCAGCCGATTACCCCTCAATTCAGACCATTATAAAATATTTTCTTGGCAAAGAAGCAAAGAACCACAGAAATGCATGCAATCAGGATATTGGTAGTTCTTCAGTGAAGCGCTGAATAAACATTCCCAGTGGATTCCTAAAATCAGAAGCACATGACAGGAGAAGGGAAAATGAGTTCGTTCATTACAGAGAGCCAACAATTGTGTCTGCTATGCTAAGTCTCAAGAGAGTGGAATGATCCCCTGTTGATTCTTTTTCTGTTTGATTTGTGTCCATGCTCTTGTTTGGGTTTTGACATTTATTTGATCCAGTTTTGTAGAGTGACAAACTTATTGTTGTTTCTTACACTATTTGACCTCAGCGACTGCTTGGTAAAAAAAGAGAAATTGTACCCATGCCATATATATCTGACTGCTCAATATTCATGCCTTTTATTTGGATTATATGCATCTGTTGTCAGGCTCTTCAAGATAGAGACAAACCAGGCAGAAACTTCTCAAAAACGTTCCTGGAACATAGATGACAGTCACTGAATGTTGCAAAGCTGGTCTTGACTTACATTTCTTTTTAAATGCTTCTCCATCTATTTAACAAACTTCCAAACTTATAGTTTCAGTTCTCTTGGTTGCTTTGTAATAGCAATTGCATGACATTCACCATATACTGTACCTTCTCTGAGAATCCCTTGCCAATAGTTTTCAGGCACATTGGCTTTTTGATCATGGGTGCCTGATGTCCTTCTTTCCTTATGACATAAAAAATGAATCTTTGTATACATTTATTCTTTGTGATAAATGACATTTGAATCCCTTGATAGGTTTGGTTAAGATGTGTTTTTTAAATTGTATCCCTTGGTCAGGTCAGACCCTTATATTTGCAATCTCTATGCATCAAGAACAATTTGAAACCAAACATTTTTCCTTCTCATCATACCTTGCTGGTGTACACCTCCATTAGAACACTCATTTCATTGGCTGAAACTTACATATTCACTCTTTTCATACAAGATATGTGAAAGTGATAATCATATGTAGTTATTGAAAGGATAGTAGAACTTAGAAAAGAAGCAAATTACTTTGATGCAGCAAAAACAGTGGGATGGAAATATTCAAACAGGAACAAGCTGTGAACTTCACAGAGTTCTGGATCACATTCTGGGTTTGCCTTATTAAGATCACATCAAATAATGTATTCATATACATCGTACAACTTTTCTACAAAACTGATAAATCTCCAGTTGATTTCCTATCAGGCCTGTGAAGAGACCTCACTAGAGTTATTGTTGTCATGTCATTTTACATTTAAAAATGAGCTTGGTAAGAGAACACCTTTTAAATGAATGATGTTTATACATTTTCAAAGTCAGATGTTTCCAAGTAAATCAGCATGAAGGACACATCATTTTTCTGTCTCTCTTTTGCTCATATTTACTATGTGGCTAAGCAGTTTGCAACATTCAAATTAGAAATGGTTACAGATAGTTCTTGATTTACAATCACAATTGACCCCAACATTTCTGTTGCTAAGTGAGAGAGTTGTTAAGTGAACTTTGCTCCATTTTACGACCTTTCCTGCCACATGAATCGCTGTAATTGTTAAGTTAGTAACACGGTTGTGAAGTGAATTTGGCTTCCCCATTGACTTTGCTTGTCAGAAGGTCGCAAAAGATGATCACATGACCCCGGGACACTTCAACCGTCATAAATATGAGTCAGTTGCCAAGTGTCTGAATTTTGATCACGTGACAATGGGGACATGCTGCAATGCTGTAAGTGTAAAACCATCACGTCACTTTTTTCAGTGCCTTTGAACGGTCACTAAATGAACTGTTGTAAGTTGAGGACTATCTGTATATCTCATAAATGGAGATTACGATAAAGTATATACTGGCAGTCCAAAGCATATAGATCAAATCAATACTGCATAAAGAAATGCCCGCCACTATTTAGAAACATAAATAACCTTTTGTTAGACAAGTTAATCCAATCAGTCATCCAAGTTAATGCACAAGAGTCATAATAAAACGTCAAATTTGGTACTTTAAGTCCTCCACGTTCCCTAGTGTCTTGAGGGTGGTGTGATAGGTACGGTTAGTGGGAGGGGCAGGTATGGCGGGAGCAGAGGACCATATCGGGTTCTGGGAGCACGCACACGCTGCCTACAAGCCTGTGGGTGCTCCGATCCTCTGAGCTCGGCTCGACCCCCAGGGACCTTAGATCCTTCGGCTCGGGCCCACCGGCTGATGTTGTGCAACGCCAGGTCCGTGG
>NW_015394078.1:10662-12718 GCF_001527695.2 Protobothrops mucrosquamatus
TAAAGTTTCGCATTGGATGATGACAAAAAAATTCCCAAATATTTAACTTTATTAACCACTTCAAATCCTGACATCTGCATAAGTTGATCTTTGTCCCTAACAATCATATTCTTTGTAAGAATTTTAGTCTTGTTCACATTAATTTTAAATCCAGCCACTTTGCCATATTGATGTAACTCTTGTAACAAAAGTTCCAATGATTTGATTGGTTGTGTTAATGTGAAAACTAAATCATCAGCAAAAGCTTTAAGTTTGTATTCTTTAGTAACAATCTTTAAGCCTTTAATCATTGGTGATTCTCTAATTCTGGACAACAAAATTTCTAAAGACAATACAAATAGTAGTGGAGAAAGTGGACAACCTTGTCTAGTGCCTTTTTGTATTTCTATAGGTTCTGTCAAGTCTCCATTAATAATTATTTGAGCAGATTGTTTTTGATATATTGCTTTTATGGCTGTCTTAAATTGATCTCCAAAATTCATATAGTCCAGTATTTTATTTAAAAACTGCCAGTCCAGTTTGTCAAAGGCCTTCTCCGCATCTAAAAAAATAAAGGCCGATGGCACTTGATTATTCTTATCCAAATATTCCAATAAGTTCAAGATTTGTCTAATATTATTCTTCATGTATCTCCCAGATATAAAACCAGTCTGATCATCATGTATATAATATTGCAATATCTGCATCAATCTATTAGCCAAAATTTTTGCAAAAATTTTGTAATCCACATTCAGCAATGAGATAGGTCTATAATCCTTAAGTTCCAAAATATCTTTCTCATCCTTCGGTATCAAAGATATAAAAGCTCCTGTCCATGACTGTGGTACTTGTTTTCCCAACATAATCCTGTTAAATAAGACTTTTAAAGGTTGAATCAATTCAGCTGACAAAGACTTATAGTAGATTGCTGTCAAACCGTCCGTACCAGGGGCTTTGCCAGTTTTCAATTGTTTAATTGCATTTAAAATTTCCTCTGCAGTGATCTCTTCATTCATCAATTTCTGTTGTTCCGATGTAAGTTTGTATATAGATGAGAGTTGCATATATTTATCAATATCCTCAATTTTTATAGACCCAGCAGCATATAAGTGTGAGTAGAATTCTGTAAACGCTTTCTTGATCAATTCATGTTGATGAACCTCGCGGCCCTTAACCACAACTTTAGATATAAGTCTAGCTTTCTGTCTCTTGCGTAATTGGTAGGCCAACCATCTCCCTGGTTTATTTGCATTAGCAAATGTATTATGTTTAATATACTTCAAGTTGGTGGCCACCTGATCAGCAATTAAAATATTAAATTGATCCTTAAGTAATTTGATAGAAGCCTTCAAGTTAATGTCTGTTGGCCGCTGGGATAATAATTTTTCTTTAATCCCAATTTCTTTTTCCAAGTTTATTCTACTCTGTATTTGCTTACGTTTATGTGCATTATTCATAGAAATTAACAAACCCCTCAAGTAAGCTTTACTCGCATCCCACACAGTATATATAGGGGTTTCATTATTCAGGTTAAGTTGAAAAAACTCTTCCATGTAATCTTTTAAAACTTTAAGCTTCTCATCATGGTTGAACAAGTTTTCATTCATTCTCCAAGATTTCCTTTTTGAATGTCGAAGGTTGGGACTTGTACTTTGGGTGGCATGCCTATCTTTTTATGCAGAAAAAAACTGATAAAACCTTTAGAAACCATATAATAAGGTCTGCATTGTTAAGAGTCTGGCAAAAATATTTTTTCAATTTTAATGTTAGGCTACCACTCTGGGTGATCCCGTCGCATATCTTTCAAGCTATAACTAGAGGAGTGGTGATAGAGGGACCTACTTACAAAGATTTGCTATACCAGAGTGGTGGTGGTAGCTGGTGCTTAAAATCAATGGATGAGTTAAAGCAAAATAATCCAAATTTTTCTTGGCTTTTGTATGGACAAATTCAAGATAGATGGCGAATTGATAAAAAGACTTCTTTTGCTTCTGAAGATGGGATTTTTTTGAAGCAAGTAAGAGATGGTGTTAAAGGTCATATTAAGAGGATATATAATGTTTTATTAGAATTGGAC
>NW_015394079.1:0-2500 GCF_001527695.2 Protobothrops mucrosquamatus
AGTCCTGGCTATTCCCTCAAATGTTGGGGTCAGGATATTAGGTGAGTTTGTTATAGGTGGTAGAGTACATGGTGGTGTGCTCCAGCTATGTGCTTTGCTGTTGTTGTCTGGATATTGTGACTTTGTATTTATTGTTGTATGGGGTCACATTCTGCAAGTTAGATGGACATATAAATCTTTAAACAACAACAACAAAAAAACCTCCTTAATTTTATATTACTTTTTGTCCAAGGTTAGTTTTACAGGTGAAATGCACGAAGAATGATCAGAAATATGGCTTTGATCCCTCACTTTAGACTTCTATACTTTTATGTGCTATATCTTCATTTTTTTCTCTAATTGTATATTTATAAAGTTTATGGAATCAGAAATCTGAATGAAAATAAGGAAGAAAGTAATTGAAATTCTCAAACATCTACTGTGGGTGAACAAATCAGATTAGTTTTCCCCCCTCCAAAATGTGCTAATAGCACCTGGAACGCCAGAGTCTCAAGTAGATGAATCAGACTATATTACTGGCAAAAGAACTTTGAGATCCCTATCCAATCAGACCTGGGAACATTTTTTTATGAGTGCAAATGATTTTCACAAGTCCTTGCTCTTTAAAAACATCTAATGCTTGTAAAAGACAGATTTATACAAAGGTTTCTAGTCAATTGGCCTTTTCTCACTTTTGAAGTGCGATCTATTTCTCACTGAATTGGCAATTCTCATCTTGCCCCTATTGCATCTGCTCTGTTTCACTGCCAGATGCTACAGTCCTGATTTTGCCTGTGCAGTGCAAGTAAAATCATTGGTTGGATTTCTTTGGCTTTGTTGGCCTCCCTTTTCTGAACAACACCAATTGGCAAGGAAACCATCTGCCCATAATAATGCTGCAGAATGGAGTGGGTTTGGCTGCAGGATTGTGACATCTCAAAACCTCTTCCCCTGCCCTTCCTCCTTCTGCAATAGTTCAAGTTATATAGGGGAAAAAAAACAAATTGAAGGAATAAAGTATATGCATTAATTATTTAAGAATTATATTAAACTGGTATTAGCCATAGAGTAAAAGCATATACTATTGGATAAGTGTTCTAGTACTATTGTGTAATTAGCAATCAGTCATCAATAGATACATTGATTTATTTATTGATTATGGGCCTCAAGTTGTTTTCAACTCCTATCAATCCCATAGAAATTCCCCTAACCTGTTCTTTCAAGTCTCCCAATGATGCACTCACCGCCACATAGATACAAAGATATAAATCCTATTTATATGCCATTTAAACAATAGAATCAAAAGTCTAGGAATGAATTAAACAGTTTTGAACGGATCCTTACAGCGGCCAACACCCAGAACCAGATAAACTATCAATGAAGAAACAATAACTTGATCAGTACTGATAATCAAGGAGGAAGCCACACCGCTACCATGACTGGCAGGCAGCTACACCACTCTTCCCAACACTGATGATATTATAGTAAGAAAACAACTAAGAGAGCACCAAGAACCCAACAGTCCCATCAGATTTTGTGTGAAAGATTTTTTTTATTCTGAGGACTCATTTTATAGCTTCTGATTATTAACCTGTGCAAGGGTTGAAATTATGAAATAGATGGCATACTTGTGAAGTCACTTGACTTAGACTATTGCTCTTGAAAAAAATGCTAAAACTAAGGGGGGTATTGTCTTTTTTTTTTTCTTTTAGGCTTCACTTTTAACACTTTTTAAAGAAAGTTACAGCAGAATATAGATGAAAAAAACAAGGGGGGAAAACTGTATAAAGCAAGAGTGATGCCTTCTCCCCTCCTCTTCCATTCGCCTAACTGCTAATCAGAAATTAAATGTTTCAACTTTACATCGAACGTTGAACATCGAAGCTTATTGCTAAGTCATTTCTTCTATTACATTTAACTGATCTCATAAGTCTTTTCCTAGAATCCCACTCTAAATCTTCATAATAGGATAACACCCATTCGAGCAAAGATGTCTCTCTTATTTAGTATACATCGTACAAACATTTACATTATTTGTGTAGACCGTTTCCCTCAAGATATATATTTATATGCATTATCTTCCTCTGGAAAGGGTTAATGAAGTAGTGTGATTAAACAAAATCATTCTGTTTTAATTCCACTGTGAGAAAAATGTCCACTTTAATAGGGAATTAAAGTGTGAAACAAATATCCTTTATTGGTATATACCACTACAATGATTGCTGGGCTCCTTGCCAAAGAAATACAGAAGAACCCCAAACAAAACAAGGTTACAAGCTATATACAACCATAGGCTACATCATTTGTTATATAGAAATGATATAAAAATGTTGCAAATCACACTGTGATCTCTATAACTGGGATGTCTTAGTTAATACTAGGGGATTACTTTTCTGAAGTCCTCTTACATTTTTCTACCCTATTTCTGCCTTAGTACTAATACCAGGTACCATAAAAAAGCAAGGACATTTATTGTGTTCATGTGCTGTGTCCTTTCATCCCATGAAAGACAAGAGCCTGA
>NW_015394079.1:7500-12718 GCF_001527695.2 Protobothrops mucrosquamatus
TTTAACAAAATAACAAAATCACACAGTTGGAAGGGACCTTGGAGGTCTTCTAGCCTTAAATGTCTTTTTCTACCAGCTGCATCTTTTTACCCCAGTAATTTATTCATACATAAAGTGATTTTCCTTTGACTACGGTGATGAGTCTTTGGAACACTTGCACCAGAAGTGAGAAAATATTAAGACTAGGGAAAAATAGAAAATTGGACTAAACTGCTTTATTCTAGCAATCATTACATTTGACTGCAACTCAGTATCCAATTAACGTTTGATGTTTTTCAACCGGCAGATGATGTTATCTCAGTCTAAGGATTTTTTTTCCCCTCAGGATGCAAACCCAAATGAAAGTACCTCGTAATTTAATATTTTCTGTGGAATAGGAATCTTTAACCTCATCTCCATATCCAGACATGAGTGTACAACTATAAGTAAAATTTTCACACTCACCAAGGAACAAACCATGCACTAGCATCTAAATCTTATGGAGGGAAAAAGGGGGGTTAATTTGTGTACCCAGGCTTTTCCTTCCAAATGGTTGGATAGATACCAGAAGCAAGATCTTTATCTATCCCTATCTATCATTTATCAAATGAAGCAGGACACAGGGCATGGATTGCATTTCTGAGAAGAGAACAGAGCACATGGAGACACTGGACAATCGCAAAAACTGGTACAGGTAGTCCTCAATTTACAACAGTTCATTTAATGACCGTTCAAAGTTACAACTGCTCTGAAAAAAGTGACTTTATGACTTGCAGTGTTCCAGGGTCACGTGATCCTCTTTTGAGACCTTCTGACAAGCAAGGTTAATGGGGAAGCCAGATTGATTTAACAACCATATTGCTAATTTAACAACTGCAGTGATTCACTTAACAAATGTGGCAAGAAAAGTCGTAAAATGGAGCAAAACTCACTTAACAAATTTCTTAGCAACATAAATTCTGGGCTCAACTGTGGTTGTAAGTCGAGGACTACTTGTATAGCATTTGTAGCAAGCTTCAGGCAAGAACCTGGAGCATTCAGTCTTTGACTTGTGAGTGGCCCATGAATGATTAAAAGTTAAGAAGCATTTACTACACAGTGGAGTGGTAGTAGCAGCTGATTTTTTCCCCCTAATATCCGATTCCAAATGAATAGCTGTGCAAATTTTAATTCAAAAAGAATTAAATCATAGAAAAGTTGTATTATGCTAGCTGAGCTAAGCTTTTGAACAATTCCAGGCCTGATTCAAACCCTAACTTAGAATATTACTTTGTCTTATAATTATTATGTACTGATGCCTCATATAATAATTTCTGCCAAGGATGGTGACCAGCCCCAGATTAAGATGGAACCTCGGGGTTGAAAAGACTGAATTAATTAGATGATTGATGAGATACTTGGTCAATTAATATGTGTTGATATCTATGAACTGAGTACAGGTAGTCCTTGACTTATAACAGTTCCTTTAGTGACCGTTCAAAGTTACAACGGCATTGAAAAAAATGACTTATGACTGTTTTTCATAGTTACAACATTTCCAGCATCTTCATGATCATAATGCTTGACAACTAGTTCATATTTATGATGGTTGTTATGTCCAAGATCATGTGATCAGCTTTTGTGACCTTCTGACAAACAAAGTCAATGGAGAAGCGAGATTCACTTAACAACTGGGTTACTAAACTATCAAATGCAGTGATTCACTTAACCACTGAGGCAAGAAAGGTCGTAAAATGGGGCAAAATTCTCTTAATAAATGTCTCACTTAACAACAGAAATTTTGGGCTCAGTTGTGGTTGTAAGTTGAGGACTACCTGAATTAAAACATAGTACGTTGCATCTTTATGCTTTCACCAATGAAGAGAAAGTTTATAATTGAAAAAGCTACCTGGATTTGTGGCCTTTTTTTAAAAATAGGGATTATGATTTCCCTAGCCAAGAGTCAGTCTGTTCTAAACAGGAATCTTATGCCATATAAACCAATTGCTCTTCTATCAGCTCTGGGGATGAAAAGCATCCATCAGCTTTCGTGGTGCCTGTGGGCTTGCTAGCATCCAGCAAGTTAAATGATGGATGTAGCAAAAGCTCCAGCCGGGAAATAGAATGTTCGTCTTTAATTATAAAAAAAGAACAAGGTAATTTACCCTTTGATATAGTTGCAAAAACAAACTATCCCTAAGGCAAAATGCCTATTTTCAGGATATAAAGTAAACAAAATAGCTATTTTGAGTGAATGATGGCAAAAAAAAAAAGCTCATCTCTTCAAATCTTAATCATACAAGGTACAAATTTTTATTTTTTCTTTTACATTAGATTTTGCAAATACAAGAGGCAAAGATATCCTGATTCATAACTCTCATTTTCTTCCCATTGAAATGTTAACAACAACAACAGCAAGAACAAGAAAGGTGATATAATAATAATAATGATAATAATAAAATAGAAGTAGAACGACTGTAGCAAAAAAAGCAAAAATAATTCCAATCGTAATAGGTGCCTTGGGTGTAATCACAAAACAATTGGACCACTATTTGAATACCATCAACATTGACAAAATCAGCATCAGTCAATTGCAAAAGGCAGCTTTACTTGGAACATCCTGCAACAATACCTTTAATACCATAAGACAAGAACATCTGCCTATCCCTGGTCCTTGGAAAGTACTCAACAAGTAGATCAAAATGCCAAATCCAGTCTGAACGAATTATTATGCAACGAACCATAAAAATACTGCATACAAAACCAGAATTAATGCACACAAACCCAGAACAGAGAAGATAGCAATAGATAGCAAATGCCGCCTCTGCAAAGAAGCTGATGGATCACCGGATTAACTGCTGCAAAAAGATCACATAGACTAGCTACAAACAATGGTATGACAAAGTAGCAACAATGCTACATTGGAAGATCTGCAAGAAATAGTATTTGCCTGCAAACAAGAATTGGTGGGACTATAAAATAGAAAAAAAAATCCTAGAAAATGAAGAAGCTAAAGTGCTCTAGGACTATAGAATTGAAACAGACAGGCCCTGCCACATAACACCTCAGTCTTAACAGTAGTCAATAAGAAAGGCAAAAAAGTCTAGGTAGTGGATTTTCTTTTTTCTTTTATATTAGATTTTGCAAACACAAGAGGCAAAGATATCCTGATTCATAACTATCATTTTCTTCCCATTGAAATGTTAATAACAACAGCAGAAACAAGAAAGATGATATAATAATAATGATAATAAAATAGAAGTAGAATGACTGTGGCAAAAGAAAGCAAAAATAATACCAATAGTAATAGGTGCCTTGGGTGCAATCCCAATCCCACCACTTGAACACCATCAACATTGACAAAATCAGCATCAGTCAATTGCAAAAGGCAGCTTTGCTGGGAACAGCTTACATCTTGTATCTTTAAGACCATCAAACATCCACTTTTGCCTATCCCAGGTCTTTGGAAAGGACTCAACAGCTGAATGAAAATGCCAAATCTAGTTTGAGCATCTAGCTTACTGTGTGATGAACTATAATAATATTAGTATTAGTATTATTAGTATTATTAATATTAGTATTTCCATTTTATATGAAAAATTAAAGTATCTGTTTGTTTGTTTGTTTGTTTATGTTCAAACTACTCAATAGCTGGGCTTTCAGGGGAGCTATGGTAAACTGTGAAAGTTGAACCAATGACCACGGCAAAGAACCACAGAACTGGTGACTAGGCTAGTTCGTTCAAACCAATCTGGATAAGGAGAGATTGGGAGATTGGCCACATGTTTGGGATGGCTGTTCCCCATGATACGTCCACAGGCACCTATGTGGTGGCCCCAATTTTTAATTCTTGGTGTTGTGTCAGAAAGAGATCAATGGTACCAAAAGCCACGGAGACATCAAGAACCACAAAGATAGATATACCACCTCTATCTGCCATAGGTCATCAACAAGCATGATCAAGGTCATCTCCACAATGAATAGAGTGTAGTTGATCATAAGCTGAATTTGACTAAGCAGAGTTATGCTACTGTCAATGAGGCAAATGCAATCATAGGCTATATCAATAGAAATAGTTTTCAAATTGGGGGGGGCGGGGCAATCTTTCTATTTTATTCTCCGTTGATCCACTCCCAAGCTGCTGCGCTGGCTTTATAGCAGTTTGAATTCATTCCTTTTAAAGTGAAATTGAGTTATTTTTCTATTCTTAAAACGTCCTATATGCCTTGTGTGCTCATCTGACCTATCTCTTCCTGTAGTCTTAGTTGTGGGGGAGGGGAGGAGAAGAAGAATTCAAGTGGAATATAGATTGGATTCCAGACGTAGAAAGGGCAAATTGCAATATCTAAATCACTGGATTTGCAATTGATCAAAATGCTCAGGTCAATCCCAGCTGCCTTTAAAGTAAAATCAATCAAATAGTGTACAGCTGTCTGATTAGTTGTGAAAGACCCTGCATGGACTTTGGCAGGGGATCTGCAAAGTTCTTAAGTCTCTTTTCTCTTTTAAGAGCCTATCAACAAACTGCAACGATGGATAAAAGCCATCTGCTGGGAGGGGGGCTGAGCAAGAGCAATGGGGAAAAGATCAGTCACAAGCTATGCAGAACATGACTATTGCATTTTATGTTTGAATGTTTGCAAATCTGTGTGCACCACACTGAGCCAAAAATACATCTGCTGCTGAGTGGAGATGACAAAACGAGAGCAGAAAGGGTCAAATCTCATTGTGGAGTAAGTACCAAGACCCCATGTAACATTGCCTATGACATGTATGAAGAGAAACAGAGGGAAGTAGATATGTTCATTCTTGAAAGTACCTGACTAAAACAGGAAACAATAGCATTTTTCCAGTACACAGAAAATAGCAGCGAGCTCTTCTCTGTCATCTCTTGATACAGAACATTGAATAATGAATTTAAGTTACGTGAGCATGGATTCTAGTGGTATGTTAGGAAAATCTTTTTGAAGTTAAGAGCTTATTGACAGCAAAAGCAATGGCTGAAGGAGATACAGCCTATCCCAGGCTGGATAGACATCAGGTTGTTATTTTAATTTGGACCCTTCATTGAGCAGATGATCAGACTCAGTGATTTAACAGATTCTGTGGAAGAAGATTTTACTATCCCTAGTTTGGATAAATATATGTATTCTTGTATACTATTAAATGACAAATACAGTTTCATTATAAAACTTTTTCCCCTTCCACAAATGGTCACTGTGTTAGCTTATATTGTCTGCATTCCTCTTATGAAACCAGA
>NW_015394080.1:0-1565 GCF_001527695.2 Protobothrops mucrosquamatus
TTTTATTTTATTTTATTTTATTTTATTTTATTTTATTATTTTATTTTATTTTATTTTATTTTATTTTATTTTATTTTTAGTCCAACACCAGCCATCCAATGATGTCTGTATGCAACTTTGTATTCAAATTGCTTGAGGCAGGTGTTTGCTATAAATAAAGATTACTCTTTGCAAAACCTATTAACCTATGTTTACCCAAAGGTATCCATAATTCTAGGTCCCCACCATTGCAATTTTCATTTTCATTGCCATCACATACTAGTAGTAGTCCTTTTATCCTTTCTTGGTGTTATATAAACACCTCAACAGATAATATCAAAGTGAGGTGAAGATAAAGACCCCATCCAATAAGTGTCTGAAATTCTAATTCTAATGGCCCTTCATAGAGATTAGAACCTCTTCATACTTATGCTAATCCTCAAATAAATTCCATCTTCCATTTTTCTCACACATCCTTTTATCTTGGGATTTAAAACCTGTGGTTGCAGCATTAATGCGATCTTCTTTTGCTCTCTGAGCATCCCTCCCTCTTGTTATAGTCACTTCGGGGTTGCCAAATGGCCATTTTAATAGTTCTATCCCTACCCTTTGTTCCCAGCAGACAAGAGTTTACACCAATCTCAATCATAAAAAAGATTGTTAACACAGAACGAATGTTTCTATTATGCCCCACTGCCGTAAAAACATTTGCATCAGCGGTTTTTCCCCAGGTCCCTTACATTTTCTGTTTCATTTTCTTTGGCTGACTACAGGTCAGAGCCACATTTCCTGAAGGAAAAAAAATGATCCAAAAATATTTCTTTTAAATAACAACAAAGCAGAATTGGTCAATCAGTCAGTTTGTCTGTCTACTGACAGTACACTGTTTCGTTCTGCTTTTCCGTGCAATTACTTTTGGAAAAAAAATCAGGTTGTGGACTTCCTTCAGAAGAAAAAAATGCCCAGAGCAAAATTCTGACTGGATGTGCGGTCCCAGTGTGTCGGAGTTGAGAAAGAGACAATTGCACAGTTCATTGTTATAAAGACCTGGGCCTTCCCCCAGTTGTATTTTGAAAGCTGTTTTGTTTGTTTAAATTGAAGGACAAGTGCGGGCTCTGACTTCACCCAAAACAATAAAAGGAAAGTACTAAAACCTTGGGAACAAAATTTATAAATAGCACCAAATATGTTGCCTCGCTGGAAAGCCAAACAGAACCATTTGGGTAGTAGGGTCAAACCATGCAGTTAGAGTCTCACAATCTCTCATGTGTGAGAAGCAAATAAGTGAATGTGATGGCCTTGAGTAAGGAGTTGTTCGAATGGACAGCAGCATTTACTTATTTGTGTGGATATATAAGCTCCCTATTTGCTAGATACTAGGTAGCTTACATGGCTTTTCCAACAAGCGGACCTGACCTAGGGAGGATTTTATATGGGGTTTATTTTTTAGCAATTTGATAGAGACACAACTTTAAAATTTGATTTAATTCGGTTTTATCGGGGGGGGAATGTATTTATGTTTTGTTTTAAATATGTTGTGCGCCGCCCTGAGTCCCGTTGGGAGAAGGGCGGCATATAAATTAAAA
>NW_015394080.1:5846-10401 GCF_001527695.2 Protobothrops mucrosquamatus
TCCCAATTGAGCTCAAATAGCTATGTAACATATCTTTACATTTGTCTTAAAATTACAACATATCATTTGCCCTCAAAAAGTCAAGATATAAAACTTCAGCAGATGTCTCCAATTTAATACAATAGGCATGTCCTTTCCTTAATAATAATAATAATAATAATAATAATAATAATAATAATAATAATAATAATAATAATAAAGTTGGAAGGGACCTTGGAAGTCATCGAGTCCAACCCCCTGCTCAGGCAGGAAACCCTATACCATTTCTGACAAATGGCTGTCCAGTCTCTTCTTAAAAACTTCCAGTGTTGGCGCATTCACCGCTTCTGGAGGCAGGTTGTTCCATTGGTTAATTGTTCTAACTGTCAGGAAGTTTCTCCTTAGTTCTACAGTAAGTTGCTTCTCTCTTTGATCAGTTTCCACCCATTGCTTCTGGTTTGGGAACCCGGATGAAGACAATGGCAAATCACTTCCATCCTGCTGTCAAGAAAACTATATAAATACCTCTAGGTAATATGGGGTCCTTGGTGCTCTCCGAGCATGGTGGTTTTCTTGTAGACATTTCATTACCAAACTAGGTAACGTCATCAGTGTTGTAGATAGCAGGCAACACTAATGATGTTACTTAGTTTGGTAATGAAACGTTTGCAAGAAAACCACCAAGCTCAGAGTTTGCCAAGGTCCCCACTGTTCAACACTGAGTTACAAATACTCTTTTCTATTGGTATATTCATGCAGCTCAAGCAAGAATCTGAAGAACCCTAAGGATTGCTTCTTCCAGGATCAGCCTTATTCTTTATATTATTCAAGGGGAATTCTTTCGATATTCTAGTTCTGTTTAGCCATGAGAAGGGACTATGTTTTCTTTGTTGTGATTTAGTTGTGAAATACCTTTTCAATGAAGATACAGTTGATGCTGACACTGCAATCAATTTATTTCCAACTCATCTCTTGATCCTCTGAAGCAGTGATGGGCAACATGTGACTCATCCAGACATTGTACAGTTCCTATCTCTATTGCTAGTAAAGGGACTGGTGAGGGATAATGCAAGCTANTGAGGAAGGAGGAGAACCACTGCATAACAGTGCCTCCCACTCCTAACTCACCGAGACGCCGCAGCATGATACCGTGGTCCACAGTATCAAAAGCCGCTGAGAGGTCCAAAAGCACAAGGACAGAGGAATAACCCCTGTCCCGGGCCCTCCAGAGATCATTTACCAACGTGACCAATGCCGTTTCCGTGCTGTGTCCCGTTTCCGTGCTGTGCCTCCAGTTATCAAATTTTCACCATTTCAGCTCTAAATTCATCTAATTAACATTAGATGTGTTTTGCTCTCCTCTTTAACTTTGAGGCGGTTATGTAAATGCAATATAATTTTGTACTTTTTCAATCAAAAAGCCAGAACCAACATTTTTTTTAAAAAAAAATCACGCTGACCTGACTATGTATCCTCTCCTAATATGCAATTCTCTTGTTTTGAGTTTTCTATCAGAAGTTTATCAGCAAAGCTATTATTAAGTGCCACTCTGATGCAATTGCATATGGTTCATAATAAGGTGTAATTACCATGTGGTGTTCTGAAGATATGCTTCTGGAAGTTGAGTAGGATGTTTAGGTGATGGACCTTGAAATGTCAGGTTACTTGGGTAAGTAACATATGCATTGCTTCATGTTCTATAGCAGGGGTGTCAAACTGCCAGCCCGCGGGCCGGTTTCATCATACCAAAACCACGCCCACCCCATTGCCGGCAATGCAAAAAGAGTCGCGATAAGTTGCAACACATCACATGACGTGGCGAGTTTGACACCCTTGTTCTATAGGATCTTTCTTTCTTTCTTTCTTTCTTTCTTTCTTTCTTTCTTTCTTTCTTTCTTTCTTTCTTTCTTTCTTTCTTTCTTCATTTCATAGGTCTTATTTTCAATTAAATATGCTTAGGGTTCCATCCTAGTTTAAAGGAAAGTTAAACTTTATGATTTAGAAAAATCCAACATCTCTACTTGGGAAAATATTTCAGATTACAGTAGTAGTCAGCGTGATACTTCAAAGTATTCCTGCATAGGACTTTGGTGCACCTTTTCTAGAAATCACAAGCATTTGGTACAGTTGTGTAGGAATGTATGGAGCTTCAAAGGGGGACTTTTCTCTAGTGATGCATTTAAACAAAGCCCCATCCTCAAAGTAAGAGCGTGAAGAGATCCCACCTTCTAGAGGATAGAGCAGGCGGCTACTTCATTTACAGCAGGGGTTACAACTTGTGGTCCATGGCCTATTCACAACTGGGCTGTGTGAGTGGCTGGCTGATTCTCATGTATATGCACAGCCCCACTCACGTGAGCGACGCAAGGGCTTGGGGCCCCACTCACCGAGTGTTGCGGGAGCTTGGGGACCCACCTGTGCGAATGTCATGGAGGCTCACGATGCCACTTGCACAAGCATCACAGGATGCTCAGGGCCTCACTTGCACGTGGGTGCTCGTGCACACGCCCGTGCTTGCCCTTCCCACAAAACCATCCCCTCTTTTCCCCTCCCCTCCCCTCTGGGCCGCCAATCCAGAAAGGCTGGGGAACTCTGATTTACAGAGAGAGTCAGAGAGGGATTTCTGCAGATGAGCCATGCCTTGCATAGAAGGCAGTCTTTTCAAGGCAAGATCACCACTGGTCAAGATGGATCAGCCTTGCCTTCAATGGTGAAGTTCTGGCTGCCTCTTTTGGCTGAACCTAAACCATCAAAGCAAAACAGCATTGAGACAGAATTTGTCTGTTTCACTCACCCTATTGGATTTGTAGGAGGCAAGTCCTGTTTGTGTGATGGCAAAAAGTCAGAAAGAATCGTAGAGCACCTTCTGGAACTAGCACATTGTATTATTTATTATTTTCTTGTGAACTGCAGCATCAGATGCATGAGGCACATCCTGACCTATTAAATTGGATTCATCAAGAAGATCAGTCCAGCAACAGTAACAAAGCAATATGCAGGTTAAAGCAACATTCAAACATATATTACTCAAATACTGTACTTGAAAGAATTGCTTTTGGACCTTGTTGTTTGTTTAAAGAAACACATTCCATTCAGAATATTTGAAACTGGCTGTTGCATTTCAGTGACTGAAAATAACTACATAAGAACAAATAAACAAGTTAATAAAAAGATGACGGAATAGAAAACAACAGCACCGTGTTCATAATACAGTAGGTTTGCAATAGTAAAGAGAGACACACCATTTTAAACATTCACATTCCATATTTCAATTCCAAAAAAGGAGACCAAATGTGGATAAACTAATTTTTAGTTAAAGAATTCTACAAACATTTTGCTGCTCTTATAAAAGGCATTTTACACTTCTAGCTGCTAATATCCAAAAAAATAACTCTTTTAGTTTTCTAGTTTTGCTACAGTAAATCCACAAGCTAACAAAACTTGTATTCATTTCTTGTGTTGCTCCATTTGATATATACTGTTGGCATATCTCCCTATTGAAAATGACTGGGATGGCTCAGATTTTATAAGAATGACCTCCGGTTTTTGTAGGTCATACTCTCACTGACTAATTCATTTTTATTCATTGTTAAGTAAATATCCTTCTGCAGAAATCCACATGCCAGGTAGAAAATGTTTAATATATAACTAATATTGTTTGCATGTTCTAAGTGAAGATTTAAAACTAAATAAAAAAAAATCTTCATGGCTCTGGAAAACAAATATTACAGTTATAAATATCTATCCAGAATTTTGTATAAATAATAGTTGCTTAAAATATTGTGTTGGCAAATCTACATGATACTCATCAAGAACACTTCATCTTTATATGAAAATGGAAATAGATACTTGAGTTGGGATTCCCACAATCAAATTTCTAGAGAGATATGAATGCTGGTATTTAAGAAGTATATATCACTATGAAATCTGGGCTAGAATTCATCACTGAAAAGTTGCTATGCAGGGACAAATTGCAGAATTATTGAAATGCCTCCTATACTGTTTGCCTCTAAAGATATTTCAAAACATTCAAGTTCATTCAGAATAAATCATCAAAATATTAAGTAACACGGTTCACACTGTTCATGCCTTATCAGTTTTAGTTGATTTTCAGTTTCTGAAACCAATTCATGTTTTGTCCTCATTTTCCAAATCTAAAATGGTATGGAACCCTGTCACCAGCTTCTTCTTAACTTTCTTTTTCTTATTAACTATTATAAATTACTAATTATTGTTATTATTAACTTAACTATCTTATTGAGAGGTTATGCCGCTGACAGATTGGCAAAGTCCTTCTTGTGGCTTCTAATCTCCGCTATAAGGGCCCATAATTATGAATGAGGAGTAAAATGATAAGGAGATCTGTAATTTTTTTTTCCAAATCTACTACATGTTCACAGGAAACTGGTGGATTGTTTTGGTCAGCACTAACAAGGATATTAGGAGTTTACCCCACTTTTTTTTTTTTTACTGGAGTTCTTACCTCTCCTCATCAGTCTATTCTCAACCTATGAGCTGAATCTTTAACATAATCTTTCTCTTTGCATTTCTAGGGCATGAGAGTTAATGACCTAGA
>NW_015394080.1:12614-16429 GCF_001527695.2 Protobothrops mucrosquamatus
CTTATCAGAACTGTCTCTCCACAGAGTATAAGCTAAAGGTGCACTTTTAAAAGCAATCTGGGGAGAAAAAAAATTCATCCATGTTCACCCACTCCTTAAAATGAACTGCCCTTTTTCCAGATGTGGCTGCTTTAAAGAGTTGGTTCATAAAGATACCGTATTTTCCGGCGTACAGTATAAGACGACTGGGCGTATAAGACGACCCCCAACTTTTCCAGTTAAAATATAGAGTTTGAGCGAGAGAGGGGGGGGGAGAGAAAACTTGATGAGTAATATGCCAAACCACATGTGTAAAGGAATAAAATAGAATACCCGTATTTTCCGGCGTATAAGACGACTGGGCGTATAAGACGACCCCCCGACTTTTGAGAAGATTTTCAGGGTTTAGAAAGTTGTCTTAGATGCCGGAAAATACGGTAATGCAGCTCTAAAAGCACCTACATTTTTCACTTCAGCCTGGATAGAAACCTAAAAGAAAAGGGGCTGCTTTTATGAACAGAGGAGAGATGCTGTACTCCTACTTGTGTGAGGTCTGAAGCATTTTTCTGAAGCATTGTTGAAGTGTGAACAGCTCTAATATGTAACCTCCTCCCCCAGATGTAGCATATACATGTCACTGTCACCATTCAGAACTGCTTGCCAAGTAGCTGGGAAGGCTCCAAGGTAGCACGCATCTCTCTTGGCCTTCAGTCCTCTTTTTGCAGTTTTTACCTTCTGATGCTAATTAAGTAGCATTTACAATCTGGTGTTCATTTTCCCCTCCACCTTTGCTCAGTGGGATGTTTGAATTGTATACAGTCAAAATGTTTATCCCACATAGGACAGTTTGAAAATAAACATAACCTCTGCTATTTCACGGAAGCTCATTTGGTTCATGGTATATGGAGCTGCAGAGGCCAACAGAAAAGAAATGTGCTACTTCTCATGTTATAGTCCCTATGCTTTGTTATTTAATTAATTAATTAATGATAGAGTGCACAGTCTTAGATTTCAATAAAGGAGTCCCTGTGGATTTTACTCTGCTAGTCTCTGCTGACTCTAGGGGGCTGTGCTCATTTTCTGCTGAGCCAGCACTATCTGAAGACATTTCGGCAGTCAGATGGCCAGCATGAAAATACAGAACGTGGTAACCTTTCCCACCAGAGTGGTATCTATTTATCTACTTGCATTTGTATGCTTTCAAACCGCTGGGTTGCCAGGAGCTGGGGCGAGGACGGGGGCTCACCCCATCGCGTGGTGCTTGGGTCTCGAACCTGGCTGATGGCTTCCCAGTCAATAAGTCCAGTGTCTTAACCAGTGAGCCACCGTGCCACCCAGATTTCAATAAGGTTAAGTGAAAAGATGTAGCAAGACCGTGCTGAGCATTGTTAATAAATTTAAAACTTTAATAACGAGGATTACAATGGCGAGGATTTAGTGTTATGGGAAGCAGAGCACAGGTCATCCTTAATTTATGACCAGTCATTTAGTGACCTTTAGAAGTTATGACAGACCTCCCTGGGGGGTACTTATGACCCAAATTCCGATGGCCATGCCCCCTCCCCAGGGTCATGTGACTGTACTTTGGACAGTCGGCAACCAAGTCACATTTACAACCATTTGCAACATCCTGCAGTAACAACTGTGTTTTACGATAGTTTTGCCAAAACGACCACTGCAAAAAAAAAAAAAAGGTTGTAAAACTGGGTTAGTCACATGGGTGACTCAATTTATGGCTGACATGAGTTACAATTATGATGGGCAGACACCAATATAGTGGCAGCTGGAAGACTATCTGAATGTGCTTAGTCATTGGAATGGAGGATGTTACAGACCCTTTAAATGAGATGTATAGGACTGGATGAATAGGGCTCACACAGATCAAATGCAATCCAGTGCTATAAACTATCACAAATGAAGACAATATTTGGCTTTAAGCATCTCATGGCTAACTCCTACAATTAGATGAGCTCCTTTTAAAAGAGGTAAATGGTATTGGAATGATGAATTAAGTCTAGAGAAAAGAAATCAAGTAAATAAAGGCTGACCATCTCACCGAACTGTTTTAAAATATGCTTTGCAATTAGTAAAAATCCAGTTATTTAAGAAATGGATGTTCCAAACATTTAAACTGGTATTAGTTTAGCTGTGGAAATGTCTTGCCTTTGAATGCCAGTTCAGAAATATCACATGATTCTTCTTCTTCTTCTTGTGCCATATCCATTATCGGACGTTGGCGATCCTGTTTTTATCAGCAGCCGCACGAAAAAATGCTGTTGAGTTTTGTCCAAACCAGTCCCTTAGATTTTGAAGCCACGATGTTCTTCTTCTGCCTGGACCTCGTTTGCCTTCAATCTTTCCCTGGAGGATTAAATGGAGTGTGCTGTATTTTTCTGGGTGTCGCATCACATGTCCGAAATATTCTAACTTTCGCTTTTTAATTGTTTTGATGATTTCCCTTGGCTTTCCCAGGCGGCTTATCACCTCATTTCTGATCTTGTCAACCCAACTTATACGTAACAGCCGCCTGTAAATCCACATTTCAAATGCTTCTAGTCTCTTCAGGTGGCCTTCTGTCAGAGACCAACTCTCTACTCCATAGAGCAGGATAAAAAAAATATAGCATCTGACATATCACATGATATCACATGATATCCTGGGAAAACCCTAATTTCTAAATTGTCAGTCCTTTCAGGCAGACCAGGTCAGGAAACACATACTGCAAGGCTTACAGAACTGCTATGTTATTGTTATCGGTTATGGCAACTTGTTATCATACCAAATAGAATTAAGATAGGTTGTTTTTGAGGTCCTTTTTCATACTCCCAGTTTTCATTTTTCCTCCATGAATGGCTCACCATTCCTTCACATAATTGGACAGAGCTGCTAAAGAGAATTTTATGGAATGTTGTTATAGGATTAGTCGAATCTGTCTGAATTGTAAGAGTATTATTGATGTATAGACTCATCCTTGCTGGGCATCCAAGATAAAGGAAATATGTGTAAATCCATAAGGATGTTTTTAGTCATGAGAAAAGATACAATGAAAAACATGTTGAAACGTCATGTTGTATGGATGCTAGCTGACTCCCTTCAGATCCCCCAGCACCAAAGAGGTTATGAAAAAGATTGTTTGAAGGTCTGGAAGACTTGCATTTATGATTGGAATAATCTTATTGTCAAAACTCAGAGAAAGACATGATTAAGGGAAGAGGATTTAGTGAGATTGTGAAGGCATTAATGACTTTAAAGAGTAATTAATTGCAGATCTGAAAGATTTTTTTTGTGTGTATTTGATATAAACTTGATTGGCTGCACTTGTCTTTGATGAAGTGATTGCCTTTTGATTTATTTATTTATTATTTAAATTTATATACCGCCCTATCTCCTTTACGGGACTCAGGGCGGTGATTGCCTTTTTGTATTTTAGATGATAACAAATGAATGTCCCCCGGATTTTTTCCCCTGCAGCTTTAATCCTAGCTGAACATGAACCGATTCCAAACACAATAAAACTGGGTCAGTTTCAATGTTCACATTTAGCTGAAGAATCCTATCAATAAGAATAAAATCTAAGTTATTTGAATATGAGTCACATTGCAGCCAGTCATTTCCTCAGCCCTTTCTGTTTACAGAGTTTATTTATTTATTTATTTATTTATTATTTGGATTTATATCCCGCCCTTCTCCTCGCAGGACTCAGGGCGGCTGACAATCAATTAAAATACATAAATAACAATACAAATTTAAAATTAATTAAAAGAGATATTTAAATATTGTCAAATTAAAATATAATTAAAACCCCTCTAAAAATTACCCTAGGCCAGTCCTGCAAG
>NW_015394080.1:17266-19619 GCF_001527695.2 Protobothrops mucrosquamatus
CTGGTCACGGCCGACAACTGGTCTTCCAGCATCAGCCGCGAATCCAGGAGGACACCCAAGTTGCGTACCCTCTCCGAGGGGGCCAGAGTTTCGCCCCCTATAGTCAGCGATGGAATCAGCTGACTATGCCGAGGCGCCGGTAACCACAGCCACTCGGTCTTGGACGGGTTGAGCCTGAGTCTGTTCCTCCCCATCCAGAGGACACCCAAGTTGCGTACCCTTATAAGAGTTATTCTTATAAGTGCAAGATGGGACGTGGGGGAGAGATGTAGCTTTTCTATTCCTGGGGGAGAGCCAGGATATAAATTTTACAATTATGTATTATTATAAATAAGTTACTATTATTTATTAATAATAAACAGAACACAAGACATCTGATTCATATTTCTCATTAAAGTTGTATCTTTTGGGTTCGAGATATTTCCTTTTTCTTTTCCTTTTTCCTTTATTCTCCCACTCAAAGTCCCTTTTAAATTCAGTTTGATAATCCGCACAGACATATCCAACCAGTTTTCAGAGCAACAACAGAAAAAATCATTTGCCACTACCTTTTTTCAGGATATGCTTTCAACGTGCCACTGTAGCCTCTGGGGCTGAAATTTCGTGGAGTTTTTTTTTAATTCTACGATGTAAAAGATTTTACTTGTAAGAATTTACTTGTGCTTCTCTTTTCCCCTCCCTTCTCTCCAAACATATTTGCACTGCATGACAAACAAGTCTTGCATCTTCAAAGACAGAACAATTTTGATTCAACCTCCTCCTGTTACTCGATTACAAATATGTCAACGGGGGCATTTGCATGAGAAGACCACGACCAATGGCAAGGCACCACGACAGCTACAGTTCTGCAACATAAATAGGTTTTTATAAACAGGCTGGTACAGTACATTTATTGGAGAGAGTCGGTTTGGTCTAATGCAGGGGTAGGCAACCTTGGCTCTTTTATGACTCGTGGACTTCAACTCCCAGAATTCCTGAGCCAGCCATGCTGAGGGGAAAGGGAGAGGTTTCCGAGATGAGACACGCTGGCTGAGGGATTCTGGGAGTTGAAGTCCACGAGCCATAAAAGAGCCAAGGTTGCCTACCCCTGGTCTAATGGTTAGACAGGCTAGAAAGCAAGAGACGAGTTTAAATCCTGCCTTAGCCAAGAAAGCTGGCTAGGTGACCTTGGGCCAATCCCTCTCTGTCTCAGCCCAAGCCCTACCTCACAGGGTTGCTGTTGTGGGGGAAAAATAGAAGGAGCAAGGTGCGTGGGTTGTATTTGCCACCTTGTGTTATTTGCAAAAGTAATCAAGATGGGGTATAAATAAATAGATAGGTAAAAATAAATAAATAAATAAATAAATAAATAAATAAATAAATAAATAAATAATCCTAGCCCTGCCTTGGGCACAAACCAGCTGATTGACCAAGGGTCAGTCATTTTCTCTCCACCCTAGGAAGCAGGCAATGGCGAAACATTGTTCTGAAATCTTGCCAGGAAAACTGCAGGGACTTTTATAGGAGCCCAGACAGCTTTGAAAGTCAGAAAATAAATAAATAAATAAATAAATAAATAAATACATACATACATACATACATACATACATACATACATACATACATACATACCAAAAAACCCCACTTCTTTGGAAAAGTTTTTATGGCACTTCTGCCTCAAAAGTTTTTATGGCACTTCTGCAAGACAAATCTGTAAACAATTCAATTGCATTCTTGGAGACAGGAAGAACTATTCTGCCTGAAACAGAATGGGACCCATTGATCCCTGCCTGACAGGCTGTCTTCCCTATACCCTCAGCATCCCAAATTGGTCGAAAGCCCCTTGTTCTTAATCTCTTTCTGCCTTACTATAATTTCAGACATCGTAGAATTAGAAAACTACATTGTAGAATTCTACTTTGTAGAATTAGAAAACTCCAGGAAATTTCAGCCCAGAGGCTACAGTGGCAAGTTGAAAGCATATCCTGAAAGAAGACAGTGGCAAATGACTTTTGTGTTGTTGCTATGAAAACTGGTTGGATTTAAGACTGGGGCTCTCTAGGTCTTATACATGGATAGATCTATGCAAATTAAGATTTTGTAATTTACCTCCCAACAAACAAACAAAAAAATCTCTTTCTCTTTTTCCCTCCCTCCAGTAGTGACAGAAAACTATGTCTTCTTCGAATGACAAAAAGTAGGGTATGATTTATACCTAGCAAGTGCGTTCTGGTCTGTGTATTGGTCCGAAGGAGGGAGAGAAGCAAAAAAAAAAAGGGCTTCGCTTAAAAAAAGAAAGAAATGAAGTATGATTGCATATTTTGAAGAACCTGTGGATTTCCCTCCCTCTGCACATTCTTATGACTGAAGGCAG
>NW_015394081.1:0-1844 GCF_001527695.2 Protobothrops mucrosquamatus
ACGGCAGTATGTATGACTAGAGAGGAGATTATACATTACACATGGGTGCATGTTGTAATTTACAGAGATAGGTGAGAGGAAGCAATGTGTGTCTTTTACATCGAAACAAACCTGTCCATAGCTTGTTGTTAACCGAAGCTTTCCCACCTGATCCGGACAATGCTGAAAAGGTGATATGCATTTTTGTTCTATTTTTTTTTCCTGCCTTTATTTTTGATAACTCAAGGCAGCAAACATACCTAATATGCTTTCATCCTCATATTTTGCCAGCAAACAACAATCCTGTGAGGTAGATTGGATGGAGAGAGAACAACTGGCCCTCAATCCAAAAGTGCTTTTTTCAGGAGGCAACTGGACTTTCTTACGTTTCTTTTGAAGACGTTTCGCTTCTCATCCAAGAAACTTTTTCAGCTCTGACTAGATGGTGGGGAGTGGAAGGATTTGTACTGCGTGCAGACAGCTGGTCATTTGTATTCCTTTAGAGCAGGGGTGTCAAACTGCTGGCCGGCAGCAGGCTGGATGCATCATAGCAAAACCGCACCCACCCCATTGCCAGCAATGGCAAAATGTCGCGATATGTTGTGACACGTCACTTGACGTTGTGAGTAGAGAGTTGTTGAAACCATTTTGGTGGTTTACTTGTGCCTCAGCGTAACCTGAGAAGTGCATATGTGTGTGCAGCCTTCTTGGCTGTAGGATGTTTTCTGCCTTGTCCCTTCACTGTTGAAAACAGGCACAGGCTATTGGGGATGAGAAACACAAAAAAGTCCCGTTGCCTCCTGAAAAAAAAGCACCTATGGGACAACCATACCTGGATGACTGAAAATCTCCATAGACTGGCCCTCAAAGTCATTTTGCTGGCTTCTATCAAAAACCTGACCAACTTCCCAGACAAAAGAGAGATCCTATAGTGGGCCTGAGAAATTGCACCAGTATCTTCAAGTTCCTAAATATTTCTGCTGTAATTATTGCTCCACAAGCAGAAGGCAATGGATAGAATGAGGGACAAAATCTCATAGCAACAATCAAAATCATATTCTTGAATATATGCAAAATTTGACTGCCAACAATTCATTAAAAAATACTGCAGCAATTCTGTAACTGGAATAATTTGTCTTGGAAAATTAAAAACAAATGGATTTGAAACACTGAGATGGTAGGTGACCTTCTAATCGTCCTTCTCAATGGCACTGTTGGAAAAGGTGTGCTGTACAGCAAGTCTGAGACGGCGCATAAGATGGAAGATAAGTGTGCAGGTTCAAACACATTCAGGATCTTCTAATATCTGCACTTTGATCTGACAGCCAATAGACTCTTTTTAGTTTTGTTTTTCAATCTCTCCCACATTTATGATATATGTAACTGTTTTTGATAGAGGGTAAATCGCAGAAGAAAATCATGTTTAAATTGCGTCTGTGTTCCAATCACTTATAAATTCATAATGTGAGCTAATGCAAACAAAGCAAAGGGAGGGGAGAAAAAAGCACCAATAAATTAATATAATCCTCATGAGGATTCTGATTCTCGGATTTGTCAGATTCTTCATTTCTGGCCAAGGACATGTTCAAATAGCTGTTCTCTTTCTTATAAATTGCCACCAAGAACTCCAGAAGGAGTCTGGGAGCTTTTTTTTTTATTATTATTATTAAACTTTTTATTTATAAAACAATTAAAAAAAAACATTGGATTTGACGTGACCTTCCAGTATATACATTCTTATCAGATTATACCATATTTTACAATCAATTCATTATCTCTACATATACATTAAATTTTATATACATTATCTATTCTAAAGTAACATACATTTCTATCTTATCATTCGTCTTTAATCCCAGCCGTCC
>NW_015394081.1:2542-6145 GCF_001527695.2 Protobothrops mucrosquamatus
TACATTTCTATCTTATCATTCGTCTTTAATCCCAGCCGTCCTTTTCAAATTCCTCCAGCGGTAAAATTTATCCCAGGTTTCAAAAAAAATTGATCCACATTTATCTTTTAGTATCATTGTGAGCCTGTCCATTTCTGCACATGCTAATATTTTATGTATTAACTCTTCCTCTGTGGGAATTTCCTTACTCTTCCATTTTGCGCAAAGGCAAGCCTGGCTGCTGTCAAGATATGTAGCAACAGGTAGATTGTTCCCTTATCATATTTTTCTGTCGTTATTCGAGTCTGGGAGCTTTTGTTGGGAAAAAAGAAGTACATTTTTCCCTGACTTCCAAAACCAAAAGTATTGATAGTCCAGTAATGTTCCAGTTCCATTTGAACTGCATGGGCTCAAGTGTTTGTGTGTCAGTGCATTGGCCCACTTGGCACAAAAGTGAGCAGTCATAGGGAACCTAAGATTGGCCTTATCAATTTTGAGCTTATGTAAGCAAGCCTAGACACCCAGGAGACATTGAACAACAACAACAACAACAACAACAACAACAACAACAACAACAACAACAACAACAACAATAATAATAATAATAATAATAATAATAATAATAATAATAATAATAATAATAATAATAATAATAATAATATAAAGTTGGAAGGGACCTTGGAGGTCATCTAGTCCAACCCCCTGCTCAGGCAGGAAACCCTATACCACTTCGGACAAATGGCTGTCCAGTCTCTTCTTAAAAACTTCCAGTGTTGGAGCATTCACCACTTCTGGAGGCAAGTTGTTCCACTGGTTAATTGTTCTGTCAGGAAGTTTCTCCTTAGTTCCAGGTTGCCTCTCTCCTTGATCAGTTTCCATCCGTTGCTTCTTGTCCTGCCTTCAGGCGCCTTGGAAAATAGCTTGACTCCCTCTTCTTTGTGGCAGCCCCTGAGATATTGGAACACTGCTATGATGTCCCCCCTCGTCCTTCTCTTCATTAAACTAGACATACCCAATTCCAGCAACCGTTCCTTATATGTTTTAGCCTCCAGTCCCCTAATCATCTTGGTTGCTCTTCTCTGTACTTTTTCTAGAGTCTCAACATCTTTTTTACATTGTGGCAACCAAAACTGGATGCAGTATTCCAAGTGTGGCCTTACCAAGGCATTGTAAAGTGGTATTAATACTTCACGTGATGTTGATTCTATCCCTCTGTTAATGCAGCCCAGCACTGTGTTGGCTTTTTGGCAGCTGCAGCACACTGCTAGCTCACATTTAAGTGATTGTCCACTAGGACTCCGAGTTCCTTCTCACAGTTACTACTATTGAGCAAGGTACCCTCTATACTATACCTGTACATTTGGTTTTTCTTGCCTAAATGTAGAACCTTACTTTTTTCACCATTGAATTTCATTTTGTTAGATAATGCCCAGTGTTTTCTTTTCTGTATCCCCAGTGCCCAGCAAAACTTGGCGAGTATCTATGTGGTTTATAGAATTCAAGTATATGTAAAAGATTTCACTGTGATAAAATGGAAAAACCATCTTGGTTGCATGTCACTGGGGACCATTTCAGAGACATTTCATTACTATATTACTTACCTTAGGTGGTCAAATCTTGTCAACAATTTTTCTGCAAGAGATTTATTGATTTGAAGATGGAGTGAGAATACATTATCCATTAAATGGATAGCAACTAAAGCTCTTACAGTATATGTGCATGCATAATACTGTAGCTATTTATACAGTAAAAACTCTTATTGAATTGGTATTTGCTGTGTCTGTCTTTGCTTTATTGTTTTCAGCTAACAGTGTTATGACTTTTGATTAATTGCCTTAAATTATGTAAATTCATTGGATGTGAATCTCATCAGAAATTTCTGTTTATCTATCTATCTGTCTCTCTGTCTTTCCATCAGAAATGTTTCCGTGGGTCTGAGCAATAATTTTCTATTTTTTGGGAAACTGGCCAATATCCTCTATAAATTAGGATATGGTCAACTGTTCATAAATTCTAGTTTATAATGTGTACATTTGCATCTTATTGGGAATATAAGGCCAATTACTGCTCCATTCAGAATTCTTTTCCTGATATGTCATCCAATTGTTAAGTAGTGGCAGCTACATATATGTGTTCTTGATCATGAAAAAACTGAGACACACATGACTCAACTCTCTAACTTAGGAATAGTTTAGAGAGTTTAGCCTGGCTGGTTGATGGTACTAATATTGTATATGTGTGTGTATGTATGTATGTATGTATGTATGTATGTATGTATGTGTATACACACACACACACACACACACACACATAGGTATATGTATATTCATAGAATCATAGAGTTAGAAGGGTTTGTAGAAATCCAAATCAAAGCATCTCCATATTTAATTGTAACTGAATATGTCATTATTGAATTTTGGTCTTTTTACTAGTGAAGAGAGAAAGAGACAGAGAGAAAATTAGTAATAAACTGCTATATAATATATGATTCATCTTCCACTTAATTTTTCTTTGATCTTTACCAACTTGATCACCAAGTGGAGCTATCCAGCACAAGAACCCCAACTTTATAAACATTCTATACTTCCTTTGCAAGTATCATACACCTCGGTAGCGTGAGATGTAAAATGGAGACAATCACGCTAATATTTTACAAATTGTGTAAAGCACTGGATAGATTATGTGTGGGCAGTAAAGTTACTGTTTTGCAAAGTTTTGGTTTATAAAATCTGTTTCTTCTTTGGCTACTAGTTCTTGGACTTGATTGTGAATGGCAAAGGAACTTTTTTTATTTGTCTCTGAAATTGACTAACATACATATTGAGAGCTGAAAAGAGCATCAGTGACTATATGTCTATAGAAATGGCAAATATGTTCTTAGTTATGGTTTCCATACCCTCTTTCAATAAACCCCTAAAATGTGAACCTGCTCTTTCAGAGAAAGTGCAACCCCAACCAGAATCAAACTACGTTTTATCCTGGAATCACTTGAATTATCAGCCATTCTGTCTTCCTTGAATCTGAGCCTGTTTCTGCCTATCCAATTCCTCACAGTGTCCAAAGAACAGATCAATAATTCCACTGCATCTACCTTCCACTTCAGCATGGAAATAGATAATTGGATATCATCTCCGTATTGATGATACTTTCAAGTAGCTGTGAGGGACAGGATTGAGCACCCCAAATGGAATACCTGAAGTCTGACCTCTCGTCCTACATAATCACTATCTGGAATCATCTGCTCAGGAAACAGTGGAACCATTCAACATGGTGCCCCTTACACTCATCCCTCACAAATAAACAGAAAGATGGTGTGAGTGATGGCATCAAAGGTCCCTGAAAATGCAATAGGACAAGAATAGTTGTCTTCCTCTCATCCAGACTTCACCACATCTATCAATCCTGTTTCTCTCCCATTATTTTAAAAGGAAAAATATTATTGCTAGCACTAATGGGTGTGTGTGTAGAATGAAGATATGGTTATATCAAGGCATATGCAAGGTTATCCCAACATTAAGAAATAAATGTACAGTCCAGATTAAATGGCTTCAGTAAGGAGCACCTACTATTCTATCATAGTCTCAAGTGATTGAATCACTGACTATCTTTTTAAAGGGTTAGAGA
>NW_015394081.1:9813-18635 GCF_001527695.2 Protobothrops mucrosquamatus
TAGTCAGGTCCATCAGACTGGCTCCTTTAAACCAGCCTTGACATTTGACAAAAACTGGCAGCCCTTTTTGAAAGCAGCAGCAGAGCCTTCCCCTTACTCTGATGGAGCCATGGAAGGGCAGTGCCTATGTCTGGCCAGGAAACTTGGGAAATAATTTGTACAGTGCTCATCAAGCAAAATAGGGGAAGAAAGAAAAGAAGAAAGATAAGAAGAAATAGACAAGAGACCCAATTGTGTTGTGTGAGATCAGAAGAACTGCTCAATCATTTTTGCAAACTTTCAGCTCGATGTAAAACAAACACCCTGTTTAACTATGGACAAAGTGTGCCCAGCCCATCTCACAAGCTTGTTGTAATGGGAAAAAGGAGGAGGAGGAGGAGGAGGAGGAGGAGGAGATCTATAAACTTAAAAATGACCCAAGCTTTGTGTAACTAAACTACTTCCACTCATCTATTCCATTACAATTTTTAAGATGTTCATTGAAGTACCAGAATGAGACTTTTAGGAAAGTGGAGCATTTTAGATTTGTTCCTTTCTCTTTGAATCATCAAAGTCTGTATTACTCCCACATACAGTGCTACTTTGTAGCTAAAGAGAGCTCTGATAGCTGGTACTTAATTTTATCTACTGCTAATCCATTCCATTTAGTAGCCTTAAAGACTAAGCTAAAGACACAATTCAAATAACTAGTGATTGAATGAATGGATTTTGAGGGGGGGAAAAGAATGTGCATGTATTTATGTCAATAGAAGTAAAGTGGGGAGAGCAATCTCATTTTAATCCATTGTCTCCCACTAAGGTTACAATATAACCAGGGATCCTACATTTGATATTTTCTTCAAAAAAAAAAAGAATTTTATTTACATTAATATAAGCATTTTTCTAGTGCAACTAGCAAGTGCAGGATCTTCAGTCTGAAACAGGACCACAATTAAAAGGTGATAATTACACTCACACTAAGTGGTGTACATCATTATTATTTTTTTATATTTGGGGGAACATTTTCAGCCAGGCCATTCTCTTGCTGGCATCAAAGCAGCTGCTTGGAGCAAAGAGAGGGAGAGAATCCAGTCTGAAAGTGTTGGATAATAATGCATGAAGAAGGACCCTTCTATTATTTCATGACCTGATATATCTGGTTTTCATCCCAGGATATGCGTTAATTACTGCAACTGATCAGTGCCCAACTGTTTAACAACATTGCTTTCTGGATGGCCACTGCTGATCACTCAATTGCTGCTTTCTGATGCGACCATATCTAAGCATTGCCAGGTAGAAGCAAAAAAATTCAGAAATCTATAACCCTTTGGTGCCATCTAGTAGCCATTTTCATTTTGACTATCAATTATGTTAGCCCTACCACTGTCTACATATACCACATTTCATTTCATTCCAAAGATGGTTATATCCCAACTCCATCATGCTTTGTACATCTGCAACTTAGAGAAAGTAGCAGTCTCGGAAAGGGAAAATCTGAAAGCCAACTTTGAGAAATATCATTAATAAAGAAACAATAAACAGATATTTAAAAAAGAAAACACACAATATCAGAGCTGGCTGAGAGAGTAACCTAGAGATTCTTACAATCTAGGGATTTGCAGGTGAGGTCAAAAAAGTCTCTTGAATTCAAGATTAAAGCCCAGGTCCTTTTTAATGTGTGATCCCATGGTTGTGACTACTATTTTAAATAGTTTTTATTCCCCTGCAGACCTTCCACTATTAAAAGTAAAGATACCCTGGTTTAACAGTTCATGAGGTGACTTTGAACAATGCTCTCTCATCCTCACTCCTGTTTCCCATTACTGCATTATGGAGAGCATCCTGTTGCTGTTTATTATTATTATTATTATTATTATTATTATTATTATTATTATTATTATTATTATTATTATTATTATTATTATTATTATTATTATTATTATTAAATGTTGCAATTTTTTAGTATTCTCCCATCTAGTAAAATGAAGAATGTGCTGGCCTGGATACTTGGAAATGCGACACACAATGTCAGTAAACAGCATATTGATAGTAGCATTAATGCAATATGCTTCATTTCTAGGCATTTTTCTAGTAATGTGTCACAAAGAATTTGCCTACTTTGCCGTTACTGAATATCAAATTTCATGGCGGAATTTCACGCCTTCCTTTTTCAGTGAAGCATCTCTTCCAGTCAGGAAGCATCACTAAACACTCATACAAGCTTTATCAGGAAGATGTGAGGTGTATACCTACCGTAGCAGCTGTTCCTGGGCTCCAAGGAAGGATAACTTAGTAAGTGGAATTTGTTACCGCAGTAATTCATTTGAGTGCAAGCTGGCCAATAGAGCCCCCTGCTGACTGCCTGTAGAGGAAGCAGGTTCCCCTACTTTTCATTTTGCACAGAAACTTCCTTTGACTTAACCCTTAAGCTCAGCTTCCATTTATCATGGAAGCTATTAAACTGACATTTGGTGGGCTTAGACCAGAGTGTGCCAAGAGAGACATAAGGTACCTTGGTTAGGAGTTGGCATGTTATCGAAATAAATCCTGATCCAGTGGGATATGTGGATTCTATTGCTGACAGTTTAATATTTAAAAAGCCATTTCTGATCCACTTTGAAAAATCCCTCTGCAAAGTACAGGGCTACATTGTTGAACAATCCCAATCTTGACAAAATAAACGGGGCAGAGATTAAGATGTCAGACTTTCTAAATCCTAAATACTATATAGTAGAAGCAGGAATAAATAGTGCTTGTATACCAGGTCTGACTTGAGGAAATAATTAAATTCCATTAATAAGTAAATGTCCAGAATAAACAAGAATCCAAGTAATAAAATCCTATGTGTCTCTTACCCTAGGAAATTCAGAGTATTCTGGAAAGAAGAATTGAGTGTGAAAATAGTATAAAATTGATTAAAATTGCATGCAGTTCACCCCTAGAACAATCAAGGTGCTAAAATGCACTGATTCTAATCATACTGATTTCCTGGGGGGGGGAGTCTCTTCAGTGTTTCCAGGATACCCACTTAAGATGCTCATTAATTTTATGCTTTGTAAAAAGTACTGAACATTCTTCCTACCATAATAAGGCATCTTGAAACATGTCAGTTAAAAAGAAATATTGTAACCGGAACCAAATAACAAAACCTTTGTTGATCTCTAAGCCACCAAGAGAAAATTTTTTTCAGGGCAATACATTATGATATGAAAGCTGATAACAGGACCTATGTCAAATCTTTAAAGTAAACAATAATTAGCAAGATTCTGCACACTAACAAATCCTAGCCCAGGGCAATTGTAATTGAAGCGTTATAAAGGAAAGGGTGTAACAACACTGAATTGGGGGGGGAACCTATTAATTTATTTAATTTATACTCTATCCTCCAGAGAGATGACTACTAAGAAGAAAAGTGAAGCCAAATCCCCATCACCACCTACCCAAGGTTATAATTGAATTAAACACAGGTCCATTAAGTCATGCAGAAAATTAGCTCCAAAGAGTGAAATGGGAATTGAATAGTCTTTATTGAAGCTAAGACCTGTTACATGTCCAAGTGTTGCAAAATAAATGCAAGAACTATTATTTTTAAGAATCACGATTTATGATGACCTGTGTCTTGATTAAAGCGTCCAGAGGGATTGTAGGAATGAGTATCCATAGTTACTGTGCAGGCATATTTCTCTTCCCAGGCACCATGGCAACACTACGCTCACACCCACGAAAAAGGTTGTTCCATCAAACAATAATAACAGCTATTTGGGGAGATTAATCTATTATTATTTGCAGTGAAGATGAATTGTTTCAATTGATTTCCAACTTTTCCATTTTGAGGGAAGATTGCTGAGAAGATAGTTGGAGTGCCATTAATGATAGCACCGGAGGAAACAGATTAGGTAACTTTTAAAAATCTGGATTCAATCTGGGTGTGGGACCAAACAGCACTGGTCATTCTGGTTGATGATATTTGGAAGAACTGGGATAGAAGGAGTGTGACTATTCTGGTTCCATTGGTCCTTGGAGGGGCCTTCAATGCCAGTGACCATGGTATCTTCCTGGGCTGAAAATGAGATATGGGATTAGGAGGCATTGTTCTGCAGCGGTTCTCCTTTAAGTGGCCAGTTCCAGTTGTTACTGGTGGGTGAGGAGAGATTTGGCCTGCAAGATTTAATCTTCTCTCCTTTATTGTTTAATTGCTCCATGAAGCAGAGAGGACAATGTGCTAATTATATATACTATACATTCTGCCTCAGACAAGAAATGAAGTGGAGGTCCTGATACAGTTTCTGGAGGCAGTGAAGGTCAGAAGGGGGAAACAGCTACAGATTGAATCCTACACACAGAGAGTGTATTTGGATTGTGTGGCAACTGAGTCCAAGATAGACCATATTTGACTCAAAGTGGAATATCTCTTTTCCAGACAAAACTGGACTGCAATTTGATGGTTTCACTGCTCCTGGAGACTCTGGTGATGAAGGCCTTTGCCCAACTACTTGTGCACAAGCTGTTGCTTTTCCTGGACTGGGAAACTTTACTCACCATCATTAATGCCCTTGTCAACTTCTACCCATCCATAAAAACTAAGGGAGAAAATTTGCTGATTAGGTTTTTGTACTGAATGTTTTGCACTACAAGAATCGTCTTCCAGGTGGATCTATGTAAATGGAAATAATGTACTGTATATTGATTCCATCCTATCCTGCCAGGCAGGCTGTCCAAGCAGAGGCATGTTTGGGCCCCTTAGGCTTTCTCTTCTTGGAAAGCATCTGACTTTCTGGCTTGGAGGAATAGTGAAGAGGGGGTGGGGTTTTTTTGGCTTTTTTTTTTTAACTTCAGGAGCTGCCAGGCGATTTTATTTATTTTTTTACATTCTCTTATTGGTCAGCAGGAGGAAGCACTGACTGCCTCAATGTATTTATTCCCTGCTTGTTCTCAGCATTCTGAGGTCAGGAAGCATGAAAGTAGTAAATTTCGAAATGTGTTGTTAGAGTTGAGAAATGAAAACGGATATTGGGTGAAAGTGCTCTACAAGATAGTCTTCAACTTATGATCACAACTGAGCCCAAAATTTCTGTTGTTAAGTGAGACATTTATTAAGTGAGCTTTGCCCTATTTTATGACCTTTCCTGCCACAGTTATTAAGTGAATCACTGCAGTTGATAAGTTAGTAACCTGGTTGTTAAGTGAATCTGGCTCCCCATTGACTTTAATTGTCAAAAGGTTGCAAAGGGTGATTACATGACCTTGGAACACAGTAATGGTCATAAGCATGAACCAGTCGCCAAGCATCTGAATTTTGATCACACGATCATGGGGATGCCTGAAAGGTTGTAAGTGTAAAAAATGGTCATAAGTCATTTTTTTCAATGCTGTTGTAACTTTGAACAGTCACTAAACAAACTCTTGTATGTGAAAGACTACCTGTATTTGTAGATAGCTGTAGCTACTAAGACTTCTTTCTTGAGACTTCTTTCTTGTGGTTGAAAGCCTCCCAGTCTCAGTTTCAGCCAACAATCAATTCTATCAGCATAATGTTTGCTGAGTTCTGATGATCCTTATCCTGCCAAAAGCTTGATGCCAGCAAATAGTGTCATCCTTATTTACTGTGTACAGGATACATTAAGAATGAGGATTGGTGGATTGGTTTCCCTCTCTTCTCCTCCCACCAAGTATCATCAGATGATAGGAAAACCTCCAGCTGGGGCCAGAAGAAGAGATGGGTACACCAGCAGATTTAGGCACCTGTCAACAGTTTCTTTGGTTTTGCACAAGTGTCACACATGTCTTCATTTAAAGACAAAACACTTCCAAAAAAACAGAACAAATTTTAACAGCTGAATAAATCCATCAGTCTAGCCATTTATTGAATCAACCACTGCTCCCCGGAGCCGATTGTCAGATTCTTGTTAGAAACAGGCTAAGCTGTGCTTAGTAGCTGCTCAAGTAACAGCTGAGTTGCACCATGAAGCAGAAGAATGGAGCAGCTTCTCTCTCCCTTTCCCACTCTCAAAGCAGCCCATTACCATTATTAGTCAATTTCTGCTTGGACTGATCCAGGACATCTTGGAGATGTACATGATCAGGACCTTCTTGCTACCTAATCCTGTTCAGCTCCAGTACTCTTAACTCACACATATATTTTACTTTGTTCTAAATTTTCTCAGATGAGACACCTGAGTAACTAGTGTTGAAAGAAAAATCTTCATCGGAGTCCAGTCCAAGCTGGGAATAAATAAACATGGAGACTGCTTTAGAAAAAAGGTTGTAGTTTATTGAAAAGGAGAGCCAGACAGAAAGATGCCTCTGGAAAAACAACTGACCACATGGAGCAGAGTGGTGGGCTTTGATACCTTCTGGGGCTCTTGAGGTTGTTTCCTGCTCCTGTCTGAGGCTTTGTATTTCCTGTGTCATGTACTTTGACCCGAGTCGGAGTGTGCCCTTTTGGTATTGATATTGGACATAATCCTCTTATGTCCTGTCTTAGAGTTTGGGTGGGGTATGTAGATTTTAAGGGTCTTTGTCTTCCTAATCTCTTCAGTTTCTAGCTGGAAGGCTCCAACCTTTCTGAAAGGATTATTGAATTTGCATTTCTAAAAGCTAGCTTCTGCCTAGGAGCTGGGCTGATTTCTGGGGGCTGGTTTCTGTCTTTTTTAAATATCTTCTCCATTATTCCTTTGGGGAAATATATTCTGCCTTTTTAATATTTCCCAAAATCTCTCTCTCATCTTCAATCCCAGTTAACCTTGGAGAAACAGATGCTACTCAACTTTGAGGTGGCCTATTGCTACCAGTAATCAGCTGAGATTAAACCACTGAAAAGCAGGTGGGCTTAATAAGCTAATCAAAAACCCACATGGGATTAGATGTAGACCTAACTGAATGAGTGCTGCTCATTTGCTGGCTTTGAAGGAATCCACCTGCCATCATCTCTTCAGGGTTCCTTGCCTGTCAGAAAGGATATAAACTAAGTCTTCTTGACTTACTGTATTTTTAAATATGCTTAATTACTATCTTGTTTTAATATTATTTAATTGCTGTCCCATGCTATGTGGCTATATTAATTTTTTTATATCACCCTTGGAATAAAACCTTAAGTACTTCTACTGTTGTGGAACCCAAAAGAACCTGTGATCCAACCTCACCAGACTGGCGACAGAGCAATATAACATGATCCAGTCATCACTGAAAAGATACAGTACAACCTGCCTCCAGAAGCGGTGAATGCTCCAACACTGGAAGTTTTTAAGAAGAGACTGGACAGCCATTTGTCCGAAATGGTATAGGGTTACCTGCCTGAGCAGGGCGTTGGACTTGATGACCTCCAAGGTCCCTTACAACTTTATTATTATTATTATGGACCATCGCACAGTCAGCCAGATGTTCAGACTGGATTTGGCATTTTGTCTACCTATCGAGTCCTTCCCAAGGACCTGGGATAGGCAGATGTGGATGTTTGATGGTATTACAGATATCGTCGCAGGATGGAAGCAGTTCCTAGTAAGGCCGCCTTTTGCAATTGACTAATGGCAAATTTGTCAATGCCAATGGTGTTCAAGTGGTGCTCCAGTTGTTTTGGGATTACACCCAAGGCGCCTATTACTATTGGTACTACCCTTGCTTGCTTTTGCCACAGTCTTTCTATTTCTATTTGTAGGTCTTTGTATTTTGTTATCTTCTCCAGTTCTTTCTCGTCTATTCTTCTGTCTCCAGGCACTGCCACGTCCATTATTATTATTATTATTATTATTATTATTATTATTATTATTATTATTATTATTATTATTATTATTATTATTATTATTATTATTATTATTATTATTATTATTATTACTATTATATAAAGCTTATCCTCATAATTGTTATTTTTCACATAACAATGGTTGGATAACTATAGAAAACATTATTGGCTCATATTTGAATCCTCCTAACTGCAGCACAAGTGTGCATTGATAACAATTCTTATCTGGCACATCCCAGTGACATTGCCTACCTCTCATATTTAGCCCACAGTTAAGGCAGCTTAAAGCTGTGCTTAATTGTTCCAGTTTCATAGTGTTCTTCTTCGGGGCACACAATTTTTGCCATGGGTTTATCATGACCTGGCATGCTTAATTGACAATGTACTCATAAGAAGTAGCTAGAAGCCAAGCCATATGGTGCTTTATAACTTATGCTAATATTTTGAACTCAACGGCAATCAATAAAGGACCTGCAAGACAGGTGCAATATGCTCATAATGATTTATGGTTGTCAACCAATGGGCCATTGCAGGTATAATGGTGAACCATAAATCAGGAGACTCCCACACCAGTCCAAGGATCAGATCAAAGGAGCTCAGGTAGAAATTATATAAGAAATAACTACATCTCTACAGAAATAGAGCACAACAATGATAAAAACTGTCTTGAATGCATTTGGGTCAATATAAAAGGGGGGAAAAATGACATTGCCATAGGTGTATACTACAGGCCACCCAACCAAACAGAGGAAATAGATGAACTTTTTGTTAGTCAGCTAACTAAGGTATGTAGGAAGCACATCACAATAGTAATGGGGGACTTTAACTACCCTGACATCAACTGGGACACAAACTCTGCACCAAGTGGAAGATCAAACCGGTTCCTGGCAAACCTAGCAGACAACCTTGTCTCCCAAAAAGTAGAGAAGGGAACTAGGGGATTAGCCATTTTGGATCTAATTCTCACTAACAGAGATGAAATGATAGAAGGTGTTGAAGCCATAGGAACCCTGGGAGGAAGTGATCATGCAATATTAGAATTCAACATTATGGAAGCACAAGCAATAGAACACAGTCAAACTAGAGTCTTGGACTTCAAGAGAGC
>NW_015394081.1:20527-22529 GCF_001527695.2 Protobothrops mucrosquamatus
TCCAACACTGGAAGTTTTTAAGAAGAGACTGGACAGCCATTTGTCTGAAATGGTATAGGGTTTCCTGCCTGAGCAGGGGGTTGGACTAGATGACCTTCAAGGTCCCTTCCAACTTTACTATTATTATTATTATTATTATTATTATTATTATTATTATTATTATTATTATTATTATTATTATTATTATTATTATTATTAAATTCAATTGAACAGCATTTTATCCCGACAACCCGACTTAACATGAGGACTTAAACCCCACTGCCTCAAGAACAGTGCCCATTGTAGCAAGATTGTTTTATGCACAAATATGGGAAATTACCCTCAATGGAGGAACAGTTGGTGAAAAGGATGGAACTTGCTGAAATGGCTAAATCGACCTCTTTGATCAGAGACAAAACAATACTTATGTTTATTGCTGACGGGAAAACCCTTATAGACTTTTTGCACGAATCAGAAAAAAAATGCAGTTATGATTTATGGTTTTGATGATTAAACAGGATGGATTATAGCAGTGATGGCAAACGTTTTAGAGACTGAGTGCCCAAACTGCAACCCAAAACCCACTTATGTATTGTCGGGTGCCGGGTGGGCGTGGCCCATTCGGTGGGTGTGGCCCATTCGGTGGGCGTGGCCCATTCGGTGGGCATGGCTGCCGTGGTAAAGGCAGACTGGGTGGGACTAAAAAGTTCAATCAATCAATTCCAACTTTGCGAGATCTTTTTTTTGCCCCGCAAGAAGTTGAAATTGATTGATTGATTGAACCTTTTTTTTTTTTTGCACACGGCGGCGGAGGCCTAAAACGAAAAGGTTTTATAAAACCCAGCTAAAGGCCTAGGACTGGGGCGACAGCACGAGTGCCCACAGAGAGGGCTCTGCGTGCCACCTGTGGCACGCGTGCCATAGGTTCGCCACCACGGGAGTACGTGATAATCGTAGAGTACAAGGGGAAATTTATAATTGTACTTATAAATACTGTAGATTGGAAGCTACTTCTTTGTGTCTTTTTCTTTCTTTCCTATTTTTCCTGTACTTTTTTTCCCTTTCTTGCCCTTTTAGCTTTCTCTTTGTTTTGTTTTTTATTTTCTTTTTCTTAACTTTGTGTCAGTTTGTTTTAGTTTTTAATCTTTTTAATTTTTTTAAAATAAAACTATATAAAAACAGCAGTGCCCACTGGCACAAACAAGTGTCAGTTCTGTGAACAAGGGCTGTGCCACTCTCCAGTAGCTGAGGTAGGATCAGCACACAAGGAGATGGACGATTTATCTGTGCAGAGAAGAGACCAAAGGGCAGAGGTGTGGCTTCTGCGTCAGGCAACACCGAAACTTTAACGCCTCTTATTTGCCCTGTCATTCTCGGAATACTTCCTTTTATTCTGTGTATTAATGCTCCTTTGGACAGAGGGGCAAAGTCTGAACTTGAAACCATGTTCTAGGCATAGACACAACTCTTTCTGTGGTCTTTTTCCTGATTCCGTGTTCCTGATTCCGTGTTCAGCAAAGGGAAATCCTGTGTTTGTTCTATCAGACCACCTGTTACCACAATAATTCAGAAGGTAAGCTGCTTTACTAAATCCTATTCCCCTCCCCTCTTGTGGATAGAATAATAGCACTGATTTCTCAAGTTCACTTGTTCATAAGTAGAGCCAAAGAATGTTGATCTTTTCAATAACCTTTAATGGATCTTGGCTAGTCTTAATTAGCTCAGCCAGGTAGCCTAGATTAGTAACTGGAAGAGAGATCACCTGGGAATTCCACTTCGATTGGCCAGATTAGGAAATTTGCCAAAGTTTTTAAAAAGCATTTTAAAAAATCCTGACAGAAGGCTATACAGAACACAGAGAAGAAAGCCAACTAGTCAACCGGAGGGTATCTTTATCTTACAATAATTTTATTATTTACAATAATTTAAGAAGGGTGGAAGATCTCAGGTAGAACGACATAATAACATTGATGGCCATGGAAAGAGATGTGCTGGTGTTAGTAGAAAATGCAATGAAGAAGGC
>NW_015394082.1:0-12715 GCF_001527695.2 Protobothrops mucrosquamatus
AAAGAGAGAGAGAGAGAGAGAGAGAGAGAGAGAGAGAGAGAGAGAGAGAGAGAACATCAAAATACATAAAATACAGATACAACAATCATCTTTAAAATAAAAATTGCTTTCCTTTATTTCCTGTTTTTTTTGCCTGAAAATACAATTGCTGCAAAAACAATTGTCTCTTTTACTAGCACAATGGTTATAACACTTGCTCATATGCCAATCAAAATGTAATATTGGTCTAGAAAAAGGAAAATAAGACAACAGTGCTTGAAGTTGTCCATTCCTGTCCTGCAAACAAAGGTTTGCAAAATTCAGTTGGGCAACCTGGCAATAAGGGATAAGATCTAGATCTCTTTTGCTAGTTTCCAATATCAGATCAGGGCTAGGCTCTTTTATACTGTTCCATGTCACTTTTAAAAAGTTTAGTTACAAGTGTCATGAGTAGAGTGATGGGAAAGCCATTTGATGGTTATGGAATAGGAAAGGAAGCCTGAATACCTGAAGCCTGTTACCAATACATTTGCCTTGGTGAAGATATAAGGTGAGCAACCTAATTCAGGTTCTCTGTGTTGCAATTTTTTTTTTCAGTGGATGTTTCCACCTAGCCACCTTCTCTGAAAATTAGAAGAGGAAGTGATTACCAGTGATCAATAGTCATGAATTAGCATTATCTGGGACAAAGATGGATGAGTGGAAGTGAGACATATTTGGGAGCAGAATTTCCTGTTGTCTTATAGATTCTACTTCTTGTCTGAAGATATTTAATACGGCGATCCTAGACTGCAGTTTTTAGAAATCTGTCTAAAATTATGGCTGCTACCTTATTACCTAATTTTTTGTTAGAGAAACATGCACATGATAAAATAGAATTATAGTGCTGTTTGAACACTACAACTTCTTGCTATTATGAACTAGTTACATTTTCCAAAATTAAAAAGTAAAATCCTATACATAAATTTTATGCAATATCTATCAGATATAATCTAAAATAGGTTAATGTTCTCCCTAATACCAAACATATTTAATTTCAAATCTCTCAATTTAATCTACCTTTAACATAAATACAGTGCAAGATTGTGTCCATGGAAATTTCCCCAAAGTTTTATATTAATCAGCTTTATTTTCTTTGTTTCTCTTTTTTTTAAAAAAATGCAACCATAAATTCCTTGAATCACCAAAATTAACAATATGTTTACACTGAAGCAGAACAATTCTATGCATATTTAAAAGCACTCTAATTCATTTTTAGAAGCCAGCTCCATGGAATTCAGTGGAATTTGGTTTTTTCCCCCAAGTACAGGAAGTTCTTGCATAACAACCAACATTTAGCAACTATTTGAAGTCAGGATGGTGCTGAACAAAATGACTTATGACTCGTCCTCATATTTATAATAGTCAGTGTCCTCGTGGTCACATGATGATTATTTGAACCCTTGGCAATCATTGCATATTTACAATGTTCACATCATCTTATAGACACGTGATTGTCATTTACAACCTTCCCAGCCAGCTTCTCACATGCAAGTCAATGGGGAAACCAGCTGAGAAGTTTGAAAGTCATAATCATGTAATGTCTTAGTTAACCATAGTGTGTTTTTTTAAAAAAAAACACAGCAAAAAAGACATAAAATTGATCATGTGATGCCTCATTTAATAACTGTGCTGCTTAACAATGACTTTTTTCTCCCTATTGTAACTGTAAATCAAGGATCATCTGTAAACACAAAGTGTGTTAAGTTTGAAGAGAACTGCAGCTTAAGTAAGAAAAAGAAATGAATACATTTAGAACTAATCTTACAGATGATCACATTTTACTTTTTAAATTCATAAACTAGTCCTGAAAAATGTGAACTGGCAGCTTAGCAATGACAGTGCTTTTCTGAAACTTTCCTTTCCTTAAGTCACTGTTAGAAAAGAATAATTTCACACATTTAAGTGGAAGCCTAAGCTTTAACTTTTATTTCTTTTAAAGAAAGTAGCAAAGCTGTAATATTTATTTTTACTAAAATGCCGTGGTATTCAATGACTATGTATGTATGCATGTATGCATTTATGTATGCATTTATTTATTTACTTACTTACTTACTTACTTACTTACTTACTTACTTACTTACTTACTTACTTACTTACTTACTTACTTATTTATTTATTTGCCAGCCTAATAAAGGAATGAAATAGTGTGAGTCATTGCAGCTCATGCTATGCTGGTTTTTATCCCAGCAGAATGGAATAGGTAAAAAAAACTTACAAAGTTATGCATTTTTAGTAAGATTCTCAGGCCAATATGAATTTGAACATCATTGTTCCAATCTCTGTAAAAGAGCCAAAAAATAAAAACAAAAACCCTTCATAGAGAATACTAATGTCACAGCTGGTGCAACTAGGCAAGACTTGTTGCCGTTTTATTATTATTATTATTTATAATTAAATTAATGTAGAACTATTCTTGTCTGTTAGAAGCATAAAATATTTTAATTATTCCTATTATATAACTTCTATTATAAATAAACCATGTTTATTGTCAGGTTTTGATATGGGAATTACTTTATATTACAATTTGCATATATTGATGAGAAAAAAAACTATACCTTGGTAATAAGAGTAAATATGTTTATGTTGTATGAAGTAATACCTTTACAAGATCAATAATCTGACATCTTATATTTTGATTTGCAATGTATCTGGGCGCCATTTTATCAGTAACATTGAAAGATGCCTTAAAATTTAATGACATTTGAAGTAAAGGTCATGATGACATTTAGAGGATAGCTGTAATATGAGAAAGAATTTTTTGTTTGTGTTTGCATGAGTATGCATGGATCAGACTGTTTTAGTTTATGGTTGCATTTTATTTTATAGTAATATTAATATTATTATAATATTTAGAGGATTTAATTGTGATAAGAATACAAAAGAAATTTATTAGGGGAAGTTACCAGTTTGAAATATATATATATAATGCAAAAATCATGTGGTTCAAAAATCCATAAGCTCATGGACCCTATATTTTCTGGGCTTCCCTCTGACTTGAGTGATATTTTGTAGTGTCTTTATTTGGTAGTGTTTAAGTATAAGCAAAGTACAATCTTTTTAAAATTATTTATTTAATGGCAGAGATAATCTTAGATATATTATAGAGATGAATGCAAAAATCTATTTAACTAGTTTACTAACTAAGTGAAGGCTGAATTTTACAAAAAAATATTTTAAAGGAATGATATAATAAGGAAGAAATCACATATAAACACATTTCCATAAAGGCACAGCAATATGCATAGTAGTTTAGATGAAACCAAATGTTTAATAATAAAGCTCCGATTATATGCAAATCTTAACATACAGGTGATTACATAATCCTATTAATAACTGTATATTGATTGGCAAAAAGTTAGATGAGAAGAAAAATCTTTTACTTTAAACCACACTACAAGCAACCAATCAAATGTGTATTTGAAACTGTATACGCTGATGAACCAAGGACAGATTTTAGGTTGGTAGGTGTCACCTTTGAATTATAAAATATTTCCAGGCAATGAAGCCTTTACATCAAATTATACCTACCAAAAAGCAAATTGTGATTTATGTTTTTTTCACTGAAAAAAACCACTTGTAAGAAATATTCATGCAGTATCTTCCATTGCTGTAGTGTTAGTATAACATAACAAATATTTTAAAAGAGTGCCAAAAATCTAAATTTTATGCATATTATTTTAGATTAAAAAAAAATACAGAACAAATGTTCCACTTTGGGCTTGGTTCACCACCAATATTAAAAAATACACAATATACTTATAACTATCAAGAAAACAAAACCAGCAGCATTCAGCTGCAGTGATTGACTTCCAATTCCACCTTTATGGGCTTCGCAGCAAGTATCTGCTTTGATGAAAATTGAGATAAAATTGGATTGAAAAGTTGAAAAAAAAATGAGAAAAAAGTATGTGAAAAAATAAAAAGAAAAAGAAACAGTGAGAGTGAGAAAGAAAAAAAAAGAGAAAAATAATTAATGCAATATTTACACAATGCCAGTCAGTTACTTAAAGCAATCATTTTAATATAAAATGCTGAAACTATAAATAAATGAAAGGCTTTTAAAAAGTAGGATGAATTTCAGATTAGACAGTGATTAAAATTTACGATAATTTCCGGCATAATTTCCTCTGTGAACTATATTAGAGAGATCAAGATCATTAGACTTCTGTCTTGTACATGAACAGGAATATCATATTATCCCATTACTGTGCTTGCTGTCATTTAATCATTACAGTTTACTTACATCTTAAGCTAGTTCATCATGTGGTATGTTCAGCAAGGACACTGAAAATGTAATAGAACTCTCTTCAACTCACCTGTACTGAGTATCCAGATAATTAGAAGTGACAACTAAAGGTGACAATATTTCACTAGACTCACTCTACAAATTACTTATTCTCAATGATTTACGTTCAGGTACATGGAGTTAATACAGTATAATACATCTATAAAATGATTTACCTGCAAGCAGGAAAATGACAGGATTGCACATATTAACCCTGCTCAATGAAATATTAAATTTGCATATTAAGTTGCTCAGGAATATCATAGGCTAGCAGTCAATGTTAAGATTATGAATTTTAATCCCTGAGTTTAGTAGAGAATTGGTGCTATTATTGTAGTATCTTAAGTCTTATTTCAGACCACATTTCAGAATAATTCTAGGATTATTTTAATCACCAAAACCTAAAATATTAAGTATTATTGATGATATATTATTCTGCTTTGTGCCTAAGTTGCTAAACGATAACCAAAATCATTCAGCTTTTCAAAATATCATTTTTATTTATATAATAAAATATCCACATATATTTTTTAACTAAATTCATTTCTATTATTAACCCTTACTTCTTTTTGAAACTTTATTTACAGTTTGAGTTCTGTGTGATCAGAATTAAAATGGTTTGCTGACGAATATGACTGAGCACTGTGTATAAAGTATATAACTTTCAAACTGCTGATCTTCACAAGTGTAGGAATTGTAGGTTTACAGTTAAGGTAACTTATTGCATTTAGATCACTGCTTCAGATCACTGTGACATGCGATTTTTATCCCTGTCATACAGTCCAATATATGACTTCTTTAAAAAAAAAATAAACAAGGAAATGCAATTTGTTCAGGACAACGAACAGCAACAACAAATAAGTATCTTTGTATACAAATCCAGAAAATAACATTCAACAGATCAGTATAATCAATGAAAGGTTTAGATAAAACAGTTATTTTATCAAATTGTTTTCATGTACAATAGCTTGTAACAACAAACTAATTCATAGCATAATGAGATAGCATAATGAGTCAACCAGCCAAATAGAAAAGCAAAACTCTCAGGTCTATACTATCCTAGAACTTGTGAAGTAGTTACTAATGAATCAAAATTCTGTCTTTTTTAGTATAATTCTGTCATTAATTAATTTAATGAACAGATGGAGGGTGTATTATCAAATTTGTAGATGATAATAAATTTGTTAAAATAGTTAAGCTACTAGAATATAGGAAAAATATTATTTTGTCAAGCTGGAGGAGTGGGCTGAAAGTAACAGAATGAATTTTAAAAGAATCAAGTGCAAAGTTTTCACTGAGAGAACAAAAATCAGATGGCTCAGAGACTGGGTGGGGATACTAGATTTGGTAATGATATGGTACTTGTAAAAAAGATTTTGAAATAGTAGTCGATGAGCAAGCAGAACAGAATGCTTTCAAAAAACAGAAATGCAATTTGAATCTGCAACAACAATATAATTTCTAAATCATGGAAAGCTATCATTTCATTCTGTTCTGTTTTGGTCAAAGCCCATTATGCTCAGCAGTGGGAGGCCCAATCACAGAATTTTCAGAACAGCTGGAACATATTCAGAAAAAGAGCAATAAAAATGATGAGGGGAATCTCTGTATCTTTGAGAAGATGACTGATAGGAAATATGATAGCTGTCTTCAAATATCTGAAAATGGTACTTACAGATGTATTTTTTATCCATCCATCTGCAGACTTAAAGAATCAAAGTAAGAGATTTTCTGTATGTTTCTTTTTGTTTTATTGGTAGTCAGCCTGATTTGTAGCTTAAGTCACGCAAATCTCCTTAAATTACGTGCAGGCTAGTGTATTCACCATTTGTGTCAAGGTTTAAAAGGGACAGGTTAGGCAGGTAGAATGTCTTCCCCTATCCTCACCCTAGATTCACAGAGGATAATGTTGATGAATAGGGCTGCTGAAGAAGTTGAATATTAATGGAAAAAATGGGGAAAAGGATCAACTGACACAAGAAGAATGTGTGATGGATGTAAATATTCCCAGGAAGAGGAGGAACAAGAGTTGGGCTAGAAAAAAAAATCCAAGCAGGATGGAGGAAAGATACTACAGAGAAAGAAAATACTGAACCAAAAGCCATGCTAAATGGTACAGTTGCTAACTTTTCAAGAAGTCACTTACAAAATAATCCTAGAAAATAATCATAATCGTTTAATAATCATAAATAATCATCTCATAAAATGATCATTAAAATGAACAAGCTAACCATTTAAAATATTTAGATGTTTCAAGCATCTAGAACCAAAAAAAAATCTATGGAGATTCTCAGTCATCCAGGTCATGATTGTCCCAAAGGTGCTTTTTCAAAAGGCAACTGGACTTATGAAGTGAAGTGAAGAAGTGAAGATGTTTCACTTCTCATCCAATAAGCTTTTTCAATTCTGAACAGAAGAAGCTTTTGGATGAGAAGGGAAATGTCTTCAAGTCCAGTTGCCTTTTGAAAAAGGTCTTTGGGACAATCTTAGAAAAACTTTATTAAATTTATACAGTGCTTTTTTTGTAAAAAAAAAAAAAAAAAAAAAAGGTGCCAGAACTTACACACGTCATACAACCCGCCTTGCCTACCCTACAAGGTTCCATCCAAAAAAGGTGCCGGAACTCCGTTCTGGGCATTCTATGAGAAAAAAAGCCCTGAATTTATATGCATCTAACATTGGCAAATGAATTCTGTTGAGCATATGAATACCTATTCTTAAAGCATTTTAAAGAAACTGGGGGGAAAAAATGAAACAAGTTCCATTAATTCATAGAAGAAATGAGCCTCCCTTGAATTCTTTAATATCATCTATCTACAGGTGGTCTTATTAATTGAATCCTGGATCACTCTGCTGCAAGGAATGTGCAGACAGTAATAACATTTGGCAGGACAATCAAGATTTTTCTCTATTAAGGTCACAAAAAAGCTGTATAGCTAGAGAAGCCAGCATGAGTTCTGTAATGTGCGTAGAGTGATTTTCTTCATCATCAGCCATCCCAAATTTTCCAAAGGAAAAGAAAGCCATCTGTCATGTATAGAATATAGATTCTTATGAAGAATATAGAATTAAATATTTTTCTTCACATCAGGCCATTCCAATCAATAAAAAATTTGACTGAGGATTGAACAAAACAGATTTCTAGGCATCCCAGGCATTATCTTATTTTTCTCCTCTTCAACTCTTGCATGTTTTTTTAAATAATTATGAAAAACAGTCTCTCATCCATAGTTAAGATTAGTTAACAGTTAATACTTCTAATGCTATTGCTAGCTAATTGCTATTATATATTATGAAAAATTGTTTCTGATCTTGCATAAATTTCCTGTAACTGATGTTCTGTTTATTTCTGGAACTTTAGTATTGTTTAAGGAAATATAAACATAAAGTCAAAATCCTAATAAAAGAAAGACAGGAAGAAAATTCACAAGGAAGGACAGTTTAATTTATCTGAAAATATCCTTTCAGATATCAAAATATCCTTTTGATTATTTTATACCCTTGACAACATATTGTATATATTCATATAGAAATGTTCTACGCAGTCCTGTATTTACCATTAGCTAATGTTGCTAGTATCTTTTCAGAAGACTCTAGAATTTCTAATGTCAAATAATAACAATGATAAAAACTCCTATCTAGTCCTTATAGTATATGAAATATGTGATTAAATGATCAGATAGTGATCTGTCCAATCATTTTGTGAGAAAAAGTTCCTGCTGCAATCATATAGATAAATGAAAAAGATAAGAGCTTATGGAAATATTAACTAACTCTGAATGATGTAGAGAGTTAAATACAGGTAGTCCTTGACTTACAACTCAATTGGAGCCAAAAGGATTTTAATTTTTAAATCTAAACCGTTAACATTTTTCAGCTTTTGATTTACATGTTTGGTATATGAATATCAGTTATGTACATTAAAGAGATCCCCACTCTTTATTGAATTTGTGATTGGAAGTAAAATGTCTTGCGAAAACATAGATAACAGAAGTAGTTGAGACTCTGTCTAGCTCAGATATTATTGCAAGTCAGCAAAAAAGCAAAGAAAAATCAAAGGAAAAATCCATTATGCCTATTAAAACTGAAGCCAGTAGCACTGAAGCCTACATCTGTCCTGCAAAGAATCCCAATTTGATGTAAAGAGTAAGGAGAAATATATGGGATCTCAAATTTATATTATAATATTGTAAAGAGCTCTGCTGGCAATATATTTAAAGGAAGTGAACAGAGAAGCTAGAGAATAAGACTAAGCAATTCTTCATATATTTTTTCAGATTTACAATATGCTGCTACTGTGATAGCAGCATCCAGTTCTTTCCATAAGTGTCTCTATGTATAGCTAATTTACTTTTTCTGAAATAAAAACAGGTAGAATAATTCTGCATGCCAACACATATATAGGCAGCCAGAAAAAGCTGTTGAAGCAACCACATAATCCTGGGGAAAAAAGATGAAACTGTTTTAATTATGAAGTATTCCTTCAAAAAATTTCCACAAGTCTTCTGCACAACAAATGAAGGCAGGCAGGCAAGCAAACATATAGTGCAAAATATTAAATAAAAAATGTGCTGCCCAGGGAAAATTAAGCCAGTTGTTTCTGGTTGATCTCACAATATATCAGCAAAAAGTCAAAAGAAGATGTAGATGAGTAGGATTAGACTATATCCAAGTTGTATCTGGACTGGAAATGGTCCAGAGTGCTAACTAAAAGTTGTCCAGATGAAGGCAATCACAAGTAAATTTGAATCAAACGAATGACAGTTCAAAATGAGTGAATGACTAAGCAAACAAATCCATCAGTCAACCTCTACTTTCTGAAGTTTTGAGATTTGTGCAAATTTAGGCATCTTAATGTCAGTTTGGTGTGATATTTTCTACTTTAACTACTTTTGGAAAAATATAATCTTTTAGCACTTCAAAAATTAAACTTGTATTAGCCATTATTATCACAATTCACCTTTTCACAGTTGCTTTTCAAATCTGCCTCAAATTCAGATGAGGTATTTTAAACTTCACAATATATCTTGCAATTAAAATTACCACACTAAAAATGTTTGTCCATTGCAAGATAAACATAAAAAGTTAACGCTGTCCTGCCTCTAGCTACTGAATGCTGTTGAAATTTAATTTACACTTCATGTCTAGGATTTTGTTTTTGTTGTTTTAGTTATTCATGAGAATGTGTCCTTTTTTTCATTTCAAAGACCTAGTCTAAATTTTGTAAGTAGCATAATTAATTAACAGGCAAATATGCTAATACTGTATAAACAAATTTCATTAAAATATCATGTGTCAGACACAAGCAACCACACGTGAATAGTTGAAATCAGTAACTTTACATTCTACCACTTAATGGTATAAGACTACTTCCCTTCCCCTGGGAAAAACAAAATAAAGCTTCATGGCTCTTGGGGAAGGTCAAGCTTATGTCACTAGAGGCTGTTTAACAACTCCGAGTTAGAGCCTCACTTGACCCTTCCTTTGAGCTGGCAGTTTTCCAATATCATGTCCACCTGAAAATATTTCACATACTGCTTTCTTCATTAATATTGCTTCATGGAGAAGAAGGATACTCTATACAAGTTTGGTGTTGTTGTTGTTTGCAAAATTTGGCAGTAGTTGCATATTGTTCTCTCCAACTCTGGGAAATCTTTTTTATAAAATTCATTTATATCTGAATGCCAAAAAAATTGTTCTAAAATGCTAATGTTAAAAAAGGCTATAATTAGTAAATTGTACATTGATGATTTAGGCTTTTGTGATATATATTGATCAGCATGTAAAACACAATAAAGAGTTATCTGTTTATTCCACCAGCAGCCAGAAACAAAGTTTACAGATATAATTTATAAAGAAATTTAAAAAGCATATTAACCTCTATTAAAACTAAAAATAAATGTAACTGCTAGATAACATATTAAAATTAACTTACCTGTGATAATATTGGGCTTTGGTGGCATGATGAACTCATATAAAGTTGGTTCAGAATATCCCAGCCTGTTTATAGCTGTAATTTGCACTTCATAACCCATTGTCCACTGCAAGTGCTCAAGAATAATGAAGTCTTTATTACCATGAACCTTTTTTTCTTGCCATTGCTCTTCCTTATCTTTCTGTAAAGTTTGAATAATAGTTGAAATTATGGTGAACTAAATACTTATAATGAATATTTTTAATATTAATTTGCAATTATTTCAAATCAGGCATTGTGACTATTTTCCTCTTGAGCACAGAAAATCAAATAATATTAAATCTTTATAAACTGCATTTAGAACTGGGGTATAAAAATGCAAACTCTTTTTACTTAACCATTTAATCTTGGAACAAAGTGCATATTCTCTGGCAACAAAGTGGCTATGTATGTACACTGAAATTACAATATTCCTGTGTCAAATATAAAGTTATTTGTATACACAACAAAACAACTTTGTAGGTCTCATCTTTAATTCATTACAAGGTGTGCGAGTCATTGGTTTATATTATAGTATCTATTATAATGAACACATTAAGGATTACAGAGATAAACATTGTGAAGTGTTTAATAAAATGCAAATCTTAATTTTTGGTTTTCATGTTAAATATATATCACATTACTAGGACACCTTGGCAGCTAACAAATCATTAGGTTTGATAGCCTATATTCAATAGGTCTTTAAGAATTCAAATATGAAAATGCTAATAACCTGGCTAAAATAGATAATACTTTATATCTCAGTTAAGTAGGATTAGAAAGAATCCTGCCTTATCCGTCATGGGAAGAGCCTTTATAGGATCCAAAATATTTAATGAGATATATGTTGGTTGACTTGGTTACTTTATTAATCATTATTTATGTCTATTCCACTATCCTGCTGTTTTAATATTTCAAAGGCTAATATGGTATGATTTTATGCTATATTATATTATAGTTGTTTGTTCTCATGTCCCTCCAGAATCACTAAATCAATCAATAAACTTCATCTGTGCATGACCTAGATAATTACATAAAACAATATTATTCAATTTTTAAGCAAATGGTAATAATAATGAACAGGGCTTTTTTGTCATAGAACGCCCAGAACGGAGTTCCGGCACCTTTTTTGGATGGAACCTTGTAGGGTAGGCAAGGCGGGTTGTATGATATGTGTGAGTTCCGGCACCTTTTTTTTTTTTTTTTTTACAAAAAAAGTACTGGCAATGAAGAATAATCTGCAAATTTTGATCTATAACTTATTTTGTTAAGAAAACCTATTTTCAGTAAAAAGTTATACCTGATGCATGGCAAACAAATATATGTAAGCACACAGAGAGAGATATTTTTATCAATAAATAGAAAGACAGCATTATAATACTGTCTTGATTTATAGAACAAAGCTATTTGATTTTTATTCCAAAACACTGATTTTATATCACTACATGAAAATAGTATCCATGGAAAGGAAGAAATTAATTCATATGAAAGGTCAGACCTAAATAGTGGCAAAAATATGCTGCACAGATGTCAGAAAGCATAGGTGGCAAAAATTACTCAACAATTTCTGGTAAGCAATTGTACTACAGATTTATTATCTTGTGTACACATTAATTGAAAACACTTTATATTATATCCTTAATTCGCCTTCTCAGTCCTTGAGTACTATTTGCTCTTTGATTACACAAATATGGTTTATAATTACTCATATGCTGTAATATAAGGTGAGAATTATATATATAGAGAAGAAGATAAATTCTCACCACTATTTCAAAGGTTGCAAAATATTTATATTGCTCAATAATAAATCCTGTTACTTTGAACTCTCATATCTTCTGGTAACAATTACTAGATACTATGAGAAACTATATGTTACCATTGTGGTGCTATATTTACGAATCCTATTTTCATATCTGAAACTCCAACATCAGTGTAAAACTGCCATTATAATTACCATCACCTTCAAATACAGAAAGTACAAGAATGTATTTTCTAACTAATGAAAAGGACAGACATGGAATATCATCCAATTTACTCTTCCATCCTTACCTACCTTTGGTTGGATATTGGTGATATTTAAAAAGCCAACCTGACCCATCATTACTTTAAATTGTATCTACAGGGCAATCGGTAACTAGATCTTTTAGTACAGGCATAATGACTCCTCAATCTTGCCCCAATTACAAACCCAATCACTACATTTTGCTTCAGTTGAAATTTCAAGTAAAGAACAGTCCCTCATCACATGCATAGAATGATTTAGCTGGGGCACAAATGAAACAAAAGGCAAGCAATTTTTTTGCATGCAAAGCTGATTAAGTTAGCTACAGGAGCCATTCCTTACCATGGCTAATTCCTGAAACCAAATCCAGATAATAAAAAGCACTCCTAACCTGGGATCCTGATCTTTTGGGAGAGTCTAAAGTGTCAATTGCTTGACACAGTTAGCAGTAAAA
>NW_015394083.1:0-12714 GCF_001527695.2 Protobothrops mucrosquamatus
CAGTAAAAATAAGCAAGGACAGAGTGGATTGCTTTGTTGAGGAAAATGGCAAATGTTTACACAAAGCTTCATCTTTATTATTTATTTGTTTTACCTAGTTTTATGCTGTCATACTAAAGACTCTAGGCAGTTTACAACAAAAGGAGTGTGCAACATATAAACAGAAGCATACATTCATAGCATATCAGAACAAATTGATACATAATTTCTCTGATTTTTTTAACCCACAAATTCTCTAATTATTACTTCTTTATTTATCATTTAAATTTCTAGAATCGTCTAATTGACCAATCCCAGTAAGTCTGGGTGACTTACTGAGATCATAAACAAAAAAAAACATTAAAACCACTAATAAAAGACAATTGTTTTAGGGGAGGGGGGAAAACTACTTAGTCTTTGTAAAGTATATGCATTGTCATGACCAATCCTATTATCTTCCTCTTCAAAGACTATCTGGAAAAGCACCATTTTTACTGCTTTTTCAAATGATTGCAAAGAGGTTGGAATCTTCTAATGCAGCGGTTCTCAACCTATGGGTCACGACCCCATTTGGGGTCGATCGACCATTTCACGGGGTCGCCAAGCAAGGCTGTCCGCCATTTTTTTTGTCCGCCAATTTTTTTTCCCTTTTCCGGCGGGTGCCTTACCTCCCTTGGGCTGGGCCAGCTGGTGGTCGGCCTGCTCTGTCTCTGCCACTTGCCAGCTACGCCTCGGCCGGCGCAGGGGGCAGAACCACGCATGCGCAGCGCTCCCGGGCAGGGAAAGTCCTCGACTTACGACCGGTTGGGTAGTCACGGCATTAAAAAGATTGAGAACCACTGTTCTAATGCTATAATGAGGAAGCTCTGCAAGACAGTGAGCCATGTACAAGTTTTGACTTTTCATTCAGAAAAGTCCAGAGAGAAAAAGAGACATGCCCTGAATCCTTCATCTCCGCAGGGGTTTCCCCTCAGATTGAGAGCACCTTTGCAAACAAAGCATTTGAACTGACTTCTTATGGAATATAGCATCAATCTTTGGAGGACACTTAAACAGTAAAACCAGGGAAAGCACTATTATCAGATATTATGCAAACATAGTATATACACTATAGCTGTAAAATCATCAGAAAGTGATATAACACTTTCTGGGCTTTAGGGAAAAAATCAGTGGTCGTCTACTTTCTTGTTTTTTTTTTTTTTTACTGTGCAAGACAGAGAGAGCCAAGTGATGAAATGCAGCTAACACCAGCAATGGAGTGAAGGAACTGCTTATTTATGCTGCATTCCATATTCTTTGATTTTAATTAAAATATGCATAATAGTCAAAGCTACTCTTTTTTCTCCTTTTGAATAAAATAGAATGGTAAAACAGAAGATCTGAGGTGGAGAAGGAACAGTATTCTTGCCTTGTCTTTCTTTTATTATTCTATTGCTATTTGTTTGTGGTTTGTTTGTTTTTCTGCTTTCTGGCCATTCTCCAGAAGCCAATTCCCATAGCCTTATTCCTATAGACTGAAAGCCTCATTATCCACAGCTCCATTTCCCATGATGCTGTGCTAGAATATCCTCACAAGTATACCGTTTTTAAAGAGAATCTAATTTATTAGTGCCTGTTGAAGCAGAAGGCTATAAACTGCTGTATGAACCTTTGAGACACTTTACAGTATTTTTTATCAACCTTTTTCATTTTCTGTACTTATTATCCTCAAATTTTACTTCATGCAAGATGCACAATTCCTTTTGCTATTCCAAGTCATCAGTACCTCTATTATTTCTCTATTCTGAGTTGTTTATGAATTTTTCAAGGTATATGCTCAAATTTGACAGAGAAAACCCAGTTCTTTTCATTCAGAATTTAACTTAAACCCTGTGAAATTATCAGGTGAGACCCAGAATCTGATTCCAATTTGAATTCCAGTTTTCAGCCTGTAGTATCTTATAATAGGCAGCTGAAAAATACAACAACAAAATCCATAGAGGTAATATCTTTATCAAATAAGATTGTGAAAATTATGCTCGATTGAAGATTATTATGGAAAACAAGTCTCTATAGTTTCTCATCACAAAAATCCTGAACAGTTTACAATTACAAAAATATAAAACATAACAATTGAGATTTATCAAATAATTACAAATTTCCATGCCTCTAAGTACTCTTCATTAGGCAAGGGGTTTGGAATCCTGAAAATGTGAATCAGAAAAAAGGAAAGGGAAAAATAAAACATGCTGATATTTAAACCATTTTTAGATGGAAAGAGTCAATAGTCTTGGCATTTGGATCTTATCAAGCATACAGTTAACATTGAACTGCAGCCATAATTTTCCCAAAGCTTGTTGGGAAGGACAAATAAGCAAATGGTCACAGGACTCCATATTTGGAAATACACATTTCAGTTGTTAAAGTCCAAATGAATCCATGCTTTATGAGATGTTCTGAGCACCTACATTCTCTGATCCTATTAATTGTGACACAACCAACACCAAGGTCAAGGCTTCATGATCATAGACTTTAGAGAATAGCAGTTAGGGAATGTATGAGTCATTTGGCAAAGTACCTGCCATCACTGTTCTAGAACAAATGCTTCCCAGCTCTGCTCATCTGCAGCCAATCCTATGAGTACATATAAGACTCACAAAGCAAAGGACTAGTCATGAATTTATATGTTTTGATGTCTTTGTAAAACTTTACAAAGATCACAATTACAGTATGCCAGAGGAACTGTTTGTTCTATCAATTTTTAAATTTATTATTGAGAAAGACCTAAAGGAACATTTCATAATTTGAAATTATTGGAGGAGGAAATTTGTATTCCTGAGAGTAGCGATCTAATCACAGCAAAACTTTTTGAAAAAAAACCTTTGTAATATTAACAGAAATAAGAGTTATTGCAGAAAGTACAGTATATAAAGGGTAGACACAAGCCTAACTCTGGCTAGCTATATCTTTTCAAAGAGATAACTAAGCAAATGTATATATACCAATCAGAAAGAGTTTTTAAAGTTTTAGAATTCCCTCCCCCCTAAAAAGCAGGCAAAGTAGGAGATATGGAGAGGAAATTCTTAACTATCTGCCTCTCACAACACTTTCTAATTAGTAGGTTGGGAGAATCTGTGCAATGGTAGCCATTTTTCAAATTGAAAGTAATAAACATAGATTAAGAAAAATAAATCCAAGTAATTTCTCATGGTTTGCAGTAATGAGTACAGTGATACACTGTGTGACACATTGTGTGAACTAGATTGCAAAGATGTAACTCAAATTATTTTGCCAGTCAGAAAGTAAATAAGACTTTATCTTAGTTACAAATGTGGCTAATATAAAATTATACTTTTTATTAATAGATAATTTAATGAGAAATCTTGACAAGGGTCCCTCCCCTACATGGCTTTGTTTCGGGGATCCAAAATTTCTTTATTGATCTTTAGGTCCTGGACCAAAACATTTTTCTCTTTAATATTAATGATCTAAAATCCAATAGTTGAGGCATCCAATAGTTGTGAGTTAATTTTTGAAACTTGCCCCCAGCCCTTTTTCTTGTATGGGTCATTTCTTTTAAAATGTAAGGCTGAGGTATGGACCATTTCAATATTCATATTTGTAAGCTGCCCTGCAGCCTTTTATGGCTAACCTATCATGGGGAAACTAAATCACAGAAATAAAGACATATTGTTATGGATTATATCAATTTTGATATACCTTCCCTAATGTATGGCTGGTCCAATGATTAGCAATCTAATTGTTTCTCCAACATCAAACATACAACAACTCCATGGAATATGTAAATCTTTGTAGGTCACAATATGTTATTGGAATATATCTGGCTTCGAAGGACTGGGTTACTTGAAGGCCCAGCTGAGAATTCTTCTTTAGTACAGGCAGTTTTTGATCAAGAATTTATTTTATACTACAGCAAGTATTAGTATGATATAAGAATTCCTATTGTTGAGCCTTAAGTGTTTCCAGAGACAGCTTAAAATGTTTGTTTAAACAAATATTTGTTTAGTTTGTTTGTTTCTTTCAGGATGGTATTGATTTCCCTTCATCTACTTTTATGGCTATAATTGTTTTTCTTAATCTGCAATGAATTGTAAATACAATTTACAATTTAAAATCAATTAAGATTGCTTTTAAAAAGCAAAAAGTCCAAAGTTGCCTTATAAGTGAAAGAGGTGGCATATAAATTTAAGAAACAAACAAACAAACAAATAAGTAAAAGATCAAATAAATAGTTCCTAATTGCAGCAGTTATAACAGAAGGTTGGACTGAATGAGTAGGCGTAGTTTTATCTTCTTCCAGGAGTGACCTGCAAAAGTTTGCAGCTACAATATTTCAATTCCTCTTGCCACCCACATTGTAGAATTTCATTCATTGTATCTTGTGAGATCTTTTGAGCCCAAGAAATAATGGTTTACTCCATATAGTTGTGTGACTGACCTTGGAAAATGCCTTTTATTTTAGTCTTCCTGCCAAAGGTCTATAAATAATTCCACTTTTGAGAGGTTTGTTTAAAGAAGCTAGTGTTTTCTGAGCACTATCCAACATTATGCTACAGTTGGCTTTCATTCCCAGCTTGGAAGCCATGCAGCCAATAGAGCATTTTCTTAAATTTCTTATTTCCTAGCCAAAAGAAAAAAACATGCTTATGGTAATTTCAATAGCTCAAAAAGTTATAAGACTAATAAGATGCAGAAAGGTTAACCAAAAAGGATAAGATTTAACTACAGTACTCCTGATAGCCCTCAATTTATGACCACAATTGGCACCAGAACTTAAATGATGTGGTTGTTAAGTGAGCCATTGTGTGGCTGTGCCCGGTTTTATGACCTTTTTTGATGAGGTTGTTAAGTGAAACATCATGCTCATTAAGCAAATCACATGGTCATTAAACGAATCCAGTTTCCCCCATAGACTTGCTTGTTAGAAGCTGGCTAAGAAGGTCACAAATGATGACCTCATGACTGCAGGATGCTGCAATCCTCGTAAATAAATGCAAGTTGCCAAGAGTCTGAATCTCAATCACATGACCACAAGGATGCTGCAATGATCATAAGTGCAAGGATAGGTCGTAAATCCCTTTTTTAAGGACCATTGTAGCTTTCAATATTTAGTAAATGAATGGTTGTAAATCAAGCACTACCTGTATACTCCTTTTTTCATAGACAATGCAGTTAGTACTATTCTCCTGATAATAGACATCAGTAGAAGCTGCTTTTGCTCTGGAGGAGAACTGAAGGTGAGGGAAGCTATTTTTTTTTTTAATGTCTGCAGTACTTTGGGTTTCTAATAGGAGACCCACAAACAACACAAGAGCAATCTCACTATTGTTACCTAGTAACTAGCATTAAGAGGCACATTGTGGATGTCAAGGTTAGTATCCATCAAGAGTTTTATCTTCTATGATCATTTTTGAAAGTCACATAAATCAGTGGCCACCAGCACGTCTGTGGTATTGAATCTATACTTTAACTATGAACAATGTGAAGAAATATGTACTTTTGTCTGTCTTGAATGTGAAACAGAACTTGTACAATAATGAATAAGACACATACCAGGGATATTTGAAGGAAGCTACAAATATGCATTTACTAGAGAAGAAATATTATACAATTAAATCAACTTAATCCAGGCAGGATCTTAGTTCTTAAAAAACTGAACAAAGACTATTTAAATCTAACATTTTGTATATATTTTTCCCCTTTTCTCAAATTTCTCAAACTTACAGAATTGCTATCATACTTTTTTAAATACAATTACAGTATTGTCATGCAGTAGTTTTGCCATGTTTTGTCCTGTCTGTTGGAAAATCTCTTGCTTCTCTCTATCCAGCCCTGCCCTGCCAATGTCCTACAGCAAGGATTCTTGCCACTTGCAGAAGCTGACCTACAAGTAATTATCTTTTGCCTGGTTGAAGCACTCTTATCTTTTTTATCTTGGGCATGATAGGAAATGGATAGTAAGTTGCTAAAATGTTATTACCTGAATAAACTATGAAATATTTTTCTTTGAAGGATTAACTGCCAGAGCACTAACAGAAACAGAACTGTGATGTGTACTTTGAAAACAGAACATCTCCCAAAAGATCAGCATCCTGATTTCTCTACTTCTAATGATCAAGCATCTGACCAAGGATGAGATGGATTGCTATTCTGCCTTTCTAATACAGGGAACCAAATGGAATTGTCCGTGTTGAGAGAAAATGAACCTTAACCTGGGCTTCTTCAATCTAGCAACAAATATTTTGGCCTACAACTCCATCACTTCTAAGACTATATGGATATGCTAGCTAGGAAGGATATGAGTTGCAGTCTGAAATCTCTGGAGAGCACCAGATTAGTGGATTGAGCTATATGGGGTTACAGTTCTCAGTTTTTTGTTACATACTCTATATTGGCTTCAGCTGGTGAGAGTTGTAGTCCAAACATCATAGAGCAGTTCTTCATAATATTGGATCAACTTCATGATTCCAAGCCTTGGCTTAGTTTAGAGCTTTGTTTCTGAATTCCTTTCATATCCATTATCTGCTCTTTCCTCTATTGTTTGTCCATCTTTTCTACAGTCCTCCAGCAAAGCAGAATGGAGTTTCTTTGTTTTATATGGGAAAAGGATATGTATGTTTTTTCCATTTGTTTTAAAAGTATTCTGATATGTATCTTTAAGGTACTACTATTTCACTTTTCCTCACTGCAGTATTCAGAGAATAATGGAGTTTTGTTGCTTTTTCCTGTCATTTGTCAGTTTCAAACATTTCCTCCCTTCTCTTAAAATAAGAAAGCAGTTGCTGTAAAGGACCTAACTAGTTATAAAGTTATGATGTTTTACTTGCCTCTTCTCTGGGCTATTTTTGCCCTGAAAGGTTTCTATGGTTTCTTTATTTTATATTATTTTAACTTGGGAGATAGCTAAATACATAGTGGAGGGCAGGCAGACAAACCAACTTAAGAAGTCAGACAAAGTTGCTTCCTGCTGCAATGCCTTGATTGCTAGACATTTTTCCCACTTGCTGATGACAAGCTGAAAGGAGATGGAATCAAACCAGAAAAAGAAATCAATGATCTTTCCTATAAAAATGGCATACTCACTAACCAGGAGAACATCATTTGGTAAGGACTCAGAGCATAGGCAACCAAATGATAGGAGACTGGCAAAGGGAATTGCATCATCATCATCATCATCATCATCATCATCATCATTATTTTGCTGTCATTTGTGCATGTTTAACAGTGAGGAAATATCCTTAGCCTCATCTCAATCTTTTTCAAACAATGCAAGTTGGTTAGCTCTCCTTTTTTTTCCCCTTCCCACAAAGTGTGATTGACAACTATCCTCCAAGGGGCTTCCACTGAGAAATTGTAAATCAACCTTTTTGGGCTATTGATCAGCAATTTACTTTACACATAAGACTCAAATGTTAGCTGTAAGAGTATATTTTCCAATTAACATGTCATCCTAAGGGTTTTTCCAACCAGTGATTCAAAACATTTTTCATCCTACATGTACTGTAGCTTACTCATAAATGTCCTCACTGCTGTTACGTTGATTGACTGATGATTGGTTGAAAGGCATCATAAGTCATTAGTGGAAAACTCTCTAACATAGAAAGTGCTGAGTGTGCTCTTGACATACAGAATATATTAAGTAATTTTTTGCAAAGTAGTTCTACCAAATTTTGGATGATTAAATATTAAAGCCTTCAGAAAGTTGGAGGAGGGTTGAAAAAGCAGAATGCAGGGTCACTGTGAAACATTGATTGAAAGAGGCAATCAGTTTATTAGGCAGCAATGCATTCAGCTTTGATCTTTCAGATTCTCAAGTTCAGATGCTGTTCATTGATCAGCTGCCTGCCTAAAATATGCTATCTAAGCTATATTTTCCTTTATGATTCCAGAAAATTCATGTTCTTTTGAGAGAACACAATTATTTAGCAATCCTGGTACACATTGGTTCATTATCATTCCAGCAGATTGTTTCCAGAATGACTTCTTAAAATATCACAAAATGAGCATGACTGAATTCCAGTCTATTCATTGATAAGTTATCTTGTAAAGAATACATTTACAAGAAATATTCTTTATAAAATGTACAGGGGGACATTTACAAAAATGTATAGAGAAAAACGTAGGAATTAAATTATGGCCCATAATTTAAAAGCAAAAAGTTGTGATTGTAATGTTACTGTCTTCTACTGTGCTAAAGAGAGTCAGAAGTTGGTGCCTTTTTCTTTTCTCACATTATCTTTTTTTCCTCCCCCTTTTTCTAGCTTTCTATTACTTTTTAAATTTCTTTTTGTATTTAATATTTTGATAAACCATTAAGAAATTAAAACAAAAAAAGGTCTGAACTGATATGGTGTTACTATATTGTCACATCTGGGTTGGATGTGTGGCTTGTTATATGGTTTCTTCCCACTTCAGCTGCTCACTTCCATAGTTAACTGATGTATAATACATTTTGTGGTAATTAACTGAAAGTGGTTCAGTAAGGGTGGGTGATATATGGCTCTCCAGACGTTAATCTTTAGGATTAATCAATTATAAAAGTCATGACTGAAAAAATGCCCATGGAAACTGATGAGAAAAGTTTTCTAATACACATAAACACACACACAGAGACACAGACACAGACACAAGTACAAGTACACACACACACACACACACAAAGGGGGGAGAGTATTTCTCTGAAAAGAAGATGACATAGAATTTAAGATGATCTCAAAGAAGGGAAAATTAGAAATAACCCCCCCCCCAAAATCATACATAGTGTTTGGCTTTGCTATTGTATCATCAAAGATTTGCCAATTCCACCTATGTATATAAATGTTTGTGTAAATATGTACATTGACCAGAAGCCACACTATAAACAAAAAATCAGAGGAAGAACAAATAGATATGTTCTGTTGTGTATATCAATTAAATCAGAGGTGTCAAATTTACAATGTCACGTGACGTGTCGCGACATATCGCAACTTTTTTTCCATTGCCGGCAACGGGGTGGGTGCAGTTTCGGCATGACGCATCTGACCCACAGGCTGGCAGTTTGACACCCCTGAATTAAATTAATACCTTTTCTGAAGTGTTACTTCTGACCAGTGTGTACACAATAAGGCACCCTACTTGCAAAATTAACAGATTCCCCATTGACTGTATGCACAGAGTTCATTCTCTCATACATACAGAGCCCACCCAGAGGATGTGGCTTTTCCCATTTACTAAAGGCAACAGCCCAGGTTTGAGACCCAAATGTTGCGTGATGGGGTAAGCTCCCATCCCAACTGCCAATCTAGCAGTTTGAAAACATGCAAATGCAACTAGATAACTAGGTATCACTTCAGTGGGAAGGTAACAGTGCTCCATGACATCATGCTGGACATATGATTGTGAAAACATTTTTGGGCAGTACTGGCTCAATGGACCTTGAAATAGAGATGAGCACCATCCCTTATAGTTAGCAATGACTAGCGGAGTAAAATCCACAGCGATTCCTTTGCGTTACCTAAAATTTACTCTTTCTTCTATCCTGCAACTATAAGATGATCTCCCACTTCAAATACAATTATTTGAGGTGGGAAACACTTATTTTCCTGATTGTATCATTGTGAACACCTAAAGCTATGAAGCTTAGCATTATGGCATGTCTCTAATGAAATATTAAAAACCTTCTAGGTTATCCATCCATGGAGTAAATAGAAGGCTTTCTTAGAAATGGACATCAAATTTGTATTTAGTACAAAGGCAGTACATGTCATGTAAAACCAGTTTTCAGTGGGTCAATGTTCACAAATAATGTACATTGGATTACTTATAGTTCAATTTATATTTCAAATCATTACATATGTTAATGTAACTTTGGGGAAGAAATACTGTAGCTAATTATATCATTGAATTATATTCCTAAGAGATTTGGCTTTATTGAGCAAGGGGTATGACAGAGAATTTTACATAATTGGAAAGAAAATCATTCTTCTGATTTTAAGAAATGTTTGTTACCCTTTTTTAAACATCTCTATGTTTTAAAAATATGGTCACAGCATGTTGCTATATGATCTAGATTTAATGATAAGCTTAATGAATTTATTTTTATAGTATTTGTACATATTATATGGGTCTTCTTTCTGTTAATTAGGAGATTTGATTGTATTAAATTCATTTTAATCACTATAATGTGTTTAAGGTTTTTTTCTTCCCATATATCAGTGATGGCGAACCTTTTAGAGACCGAGTGCCCAAATTGAAATCCAAAACCCACTTATGTATCATCGGGTGCTGCGTGGGCGTGGCCCATTGGCTGGGTGTGGCCAATTGGGTGGGTGTGGCTGCGGTGGTAACGGCAGACTGGGTGGGACTAAAAAGTTTTATCAATCAATTCCAACTTTGCAAGATTTTTTTTTCCTGCGAGAAGTTGAAATTGATTGAGTGAACTTTTTTTTTCCACATGGCGGTGGAGGACTAAAGTTTTATAAAACCCAGTTGAAGGCCTAAGACTGGGGTGACAGCGTGTGTGCCCACAGAGAGGGCTCTGCATTCCACCTGTGGCCCGCGTGCCATAGGTTCACCACCACGGCCATATATAAACACTTTTATCTTCCTTGTTTCTTGGAGATGTAGACTTACATTTTAACAATATTTTAAGTGTACCAGCACTCAGTGTTTGAGTTCAGTGCTATTAAGACCTTAGTTAGTTACCACCTTTAAAGCGCTCCATGGCATAGGACCTGGATACCTCCGAGACCGCCTTCTGCCACAGATTCCCTCCCACAGACCGGTACGCTCCCACAGAGCGGGCCTCCTCAGGGTGCCGTCGGCCAAGCAATGTCGGCTGGCGACCCCCAGGGGGAGGGCCTTCTCTGTGGGTGCCCCCACCCTCTGGAACGAGNGAATTTTAAATAGGGATAATTTTTAATGATTTTAATAATGTCACAGCTACAAATATTTGGTTTTAATTGGCTTTTATAGGGGAAATGTTGTGTGTGTTGTTTGTATTGTGTTATTTTAATATGCTGTGAGCCGCCCTGAGTCCCGTGGGGAGAAGGGCGGCATATAAATTATGAAAAATAAATAAATAAATAAAAATAAGTGAAGCAGGAACTTACTATACACTGTTCTTATCCAAGTTGATATTCTCTAGGCATCTCTGACTGCTGTGGGAAGGAAAGTGTCTGTGCATGTGAATGAATGTTGCTGAGAATGAGAATCTCACCTGACCCTCATAAGGCAATGCCACAGTTATCAGAGCACCATGATGAACAAACAGCAACTCTGTCTTACTGGCTTCAGCATCCTAAATTGGTAGATGGCCTCCTTCAGAGGTTTCATGTACATATTAAAAAGCAGAAAAGGGAGCACTCTACATGTGAGTGACTGCTTGGTTGATCTTTCTACCCAAACAACCACCTAATTTGAATGATCCACTGAAGAGGGAGAGTAACCACTGTAGAACAATTCTTCCAATTCTTAATTCTTGCAGATGATCCAGAATAACATTGTTATTTGTATTGAAAGACACCAAGAGACTGAAAAAGACAAAAAAAATGCACTGCTTCCATCTAGATTCTGACAAAGGTTATTGACCAGAGCAACCAATGTCATCCCATGCCCAGGTCTGAACACTTATTAAAATGGGTCTAAAATTTTAGTTTCTCTATAAAGATCTATAGTGGCCCTGTGACAACAGTCTCTAAAGCAGTGGTTCTCAACCTGTGAGTCGGGACCCCATTTGGAGTCGATCGACCATTTCACGGGGGTTGCCAAGCAAGGCTGTCTGCCATTTTTTTGTCCGCCATTTTTTTTGTCCGCCATTTTTTCCCCTTTTCCGGCAGGTGCTTTACCTCCCTTGGGCTGGGCCAGCTGGTGGTCGGCCTGCTCCGTCTCTGCCGCTTGCCAGGTACGCCTCGGCCGGCGCAGGGGGCGGAACCACACATGCGCGGCGCTCCCGGGCAGGGAAAGTCCTCTACTTATGACCGGTTGTGTAGTCCTCGACTTACGACCGGTTTAGTCCTCGACTTATGACCGGTTTAGTCCTCGACCTACGACCGGTTTAGTCCTCGACTTACGACCGGTTTAGTCCTCGACTTACGACCGGTTGGGGTCGCGGCATTAAAAAGGTTGAGAACCACTGCTCTAAAGTGAATGTTAAACACTAGACAACATATGTCAAGGATGACTGTACCCATGGAGAGCTTCTTAAGAAGGGAATGCACTGTCTCTTTCAAGATTGTGAGGATCATCTCTTCCTGAAATAAGGCATTAGTAATACACACAGACCCACATCCTTTCTCCATGCAGAAGCCAAGAGAGGTAGTTATGTAGAACTCAAATAGCCAAGGCCATACTAGAGCCTCCTATCCATCTCCTCACAGCCCACAGGGCCAAATGAGTTCCACATAACATGGTAAGATATCACTCTTGTCAATTCTTCAGACTCCACTCAAAAAGAATTAAGAGACTGGAGAATTTGAATGTCAAGCTCCTATCAGACCAAAGAAGCAAGATTTACAGTCTCGTTACTCAGGTTGAATACACAGGAAAGAGGCTCACAGAATCTTGGAAATTAAGTAAGAAAACAAGAGCCTTCATTAACGGTGTTATGCTCAAGTCTTAGTGAGTTGTGTTTCCAAGATTCCACAACTGGCAGACTGAGGTCTCACCTAAGAGATGAGGCTGAAATCTCCATTTTTTCCTCATTTGTCATAGCTTGAACAGATACTGAGAATATCCTTAAACTGATAAATGATATCA
>NW_015394084.1:0-1774 GCF_001527695.2 Protobothrops mucrosquamatus
CTTTAATGTTATGCCTTTGAAAATTCTGACTGCATAGCAGCCATCCATAGGGGAAACATGGGGAGGTCAGATTGACAAAAACAGTGTGGCAGTATTGTGATGGAAGCCCTGCTCTCTTTCTACATGTACAGTGTTGTGATGTCGCACACATGTTCAAAAGAACCAGACCTTGCAACCCCCAATACAGTGCTACTTTTGTTAGAATTAAATATATTTGATTGCCGCTGCACCTGAATATGAATGTGGAATCGGTTTTCTGCTTTATCATTTAACCATTCCAAAGCTATTGCCAATCAAATGCTAATAATCTGCTTCAGGGCAAGAACTCATCAGTTAACCCATGTCACACTGCCTTCCCATTTCCTTTTTCTATTTGTTTAGTAGAAGAATTTTGGATTACCAGAATGTTGTCAGAGTTACTTTCCCACAATAAGTTAAACATCTGATGTGTTGATAAAAAAATGGATGTTCTTCCCATTACTTTGTCTGTTTAAGAGTACAGAAAGAAGATAAACATTTCTGAAATAGATAATTACTTTCTATTCTTGTTGAAAACAACTTCTTAATACGATGCAATAATTTCTGAAAAACATGTTACCAGTTGTGAAATTTAACTTTGTCTATGATTGCTTTTATGTACCTTTCTTAGTTCTCATTTTCAGTTCTCTAAGTTGGTAATGAAATAACCAGAATATAAGGTTGGTGTCACACAGGATCTCGGGAATTGTAACTGTTAAAAGTATGAGAGGGAGTTATATTGGGGTTTTTTTTTTAGAGTGTTTAGAATATTGTGGTTTGGGCATGTGTGCCATTGATTTGTAAATGTGTGGCATTTTTTTTAACCTAACTTGAATACTATTCTGCAACATTGACTGCATGATAAAAATTGGTAATCAGCCTTGGACCCTTTTGGCTTATTAGAATTTTATGATAATTTCCTTTCATTGAATGACTCATTTTTAAGAGAAACAATGTTGAACTAGCTTAAGTACTCTTTAGTTTTAGCAGCATTTAGTCAACATTTGATAACTAAATTCAAGAGTAGCATGGTGGCCTAGTGGTGAAGATGCTCACCTTCACGCGGAAGGTTGAGAGTTCAGTGTTAGGTATGAGTAGGTGTTTCTCTCCTAGGGTGTAAAGAAAAACACCTGCTACGAACTCTGTGTGGCATCAGAAAGGGCATCCGGCCATTAAATGCTCAGGTCCATCCACTCACCCTGACTTTATCCCAAATTAAGAAATTACAGGATTGTAAAAAGGGAGTTTTTTAATAGCTAAATTCACAAGTAGAAAAGAATAATTGTGAAATATTTATTAAATTATGTTAGGTTCTGTCTCAGTAACATTACTGCATATTTTTGTTCTAAGATGTATACAGACAACTGCATTGATTGAAATCAGAAACTGAAAACGGAGATGATAGTACATCGATATATTTAAAAGTGGGTTGAAAAGCACAAATATATAAGTAATTTAAAGGCTGTGAGATGTACCGTATTTATCGGTGTATAACACGCACTTTTCCCCCCTGAAAATAGGGGGCAAATGATGTGTGCGTGTTATACGCCGATAAAATGTTATACGCCGATATACGGCCAGCCCGGGTAAATTCGGCCGTATTCTTCAATACGGGCCGGCCCCAGCAGTTCCGGCTGGTTGCCGGCAGTTGGCTGTTCCTCCCTGGCCGCCTCGGCTCCCCCCGGTTTGTCGGTGAGCGCCCGGCAGAGCGCAGCGTTGCCAGGCCTCCCCCCTTCGCGTGAGGCGTCTGGCGTTC
>NW_015394084.1:4346-6288 GCF_001527695.2 Protobothrops mucrosquamatus
CTGAGTAAACTTTTGTAAAAACAGAATATCCAAGTTTCTTTGTTAAAACAGTTGCTTTTACTGTCCTTTTACATTATTTACCTTATAAGTGGTAATAATATTAATAAAAAAAAGTTCTGAGCTACCCTTATTTTGCTTCAAAGTTCTTTATTTGAAATTTAAGTTTTTTTCCTGAAATTTCCCTCTTAAAATGAAGGTGTGTGTTATACGCCTGTGCGTGTTATACGCCGATAAATACGGTATTTTAAATCCTGTAATCAATGGGTATTACAATCTTTTGTTCAATTAAGAATAACCTGATTAATGGGGTGGTGTTAGATTATGTAGCACAGTGCTTTTAAAGTAGGGTTTTTTGAAATTCTCTCAATTTCAAAATGAGTTCTACAAAACTAAATCGTTGCTTGATGTATGTCCATTAAATGCATGCTAGTGACTTTTATGTTATCTGCTTCTGTTTTAATATTCTGTCTCATCATAATCATCTATTTAAACTGTCAGATAAATAGATAAATAGATCATCTTGTTGAGACATCTTTGGAAAAGTCTTTGTGCATCTTCAAAAGAAAAAGACTTTTGACTGTATAACCAGCTTATCTACAGTTTGTTTATTCATTTTTGTTTATCTTTAACCTTGAAATAATTTCATGGAGCTACCAGTATAGATTGTTTTTCTTATTACTCTGTCTCTTTCTGTGTTTGGTATTCAGAAGTACTGATTTAGTTTCAAGGCCATTCATTCCCTAGAAGAAGGAAAAACAATAGTTTAGTTTGGTTTCAAAGTCTTTTCATCTCTTTCCTTCAGATTAGGTGGCTAATTCTAAGGCTTTTCTGGCTATTTAAACTTTCTTGGTTGCTTTCTTCAGCACAAGACATACATACATGGAGGTTTAAATCTTCCTTTCTATAGCACAGCGGTTCTCAACCTATGGGTCGCGACCCCATTTGGGGTCGATCGACCATTTCACGGGGGTCGCCAAGCAAGGCTGTCCGCCATTTTTTTTCTCCTTTTCCGGCGGGTGCCTTACCTCCCTTGAGCTGGGCCAGCTGGTGGTCGGCATGCTCCGTCTCTGCCACTTGCCAGCTACGCCTTGGCCGGCACAGGGGGCGGAACCATGCATGCGCGGTGCTCCCGGGCAGGGAAAGTCCTCGACTTACGACCGGTTTAGTCCTCGACTTACGACCGGTTTAGTCCTCGACTTACGACCGATTGGGGGTCGCGGCATTAAAAAGGTTGAGAACCACTGCTATAGCATATATAAGAAACGGGTTTTGTCAGAATTTCCACCATTAAAACATCACAAGGTTCACATGTACCAGCCAAAGCATAAGAAATGAAAATGAACATCTGAAATACATAGAAGTTTTACCAGTGGCAAAGCTTACATTCGTATTATGTTGAAATACATGTGGAGAGATATGTGTTGATAAGCCTTTATAAGTTCCACAAATTTTGCAGTATCAAGTATTAGCCTGAAATGGTCAAATTCCGGACAGTATTATTTATTACTGCCCAATATCCTCTTCCTCCTTCCCACTTGTAGTAAACTAGTCTAGTATTCAACAGTATTCTGCTATAATGTTTTGGAACCTTTGTATCCAGGTATGCACAGCTGAGATTCAACATCTCTTTTATACAGCGGAAGAGGGAGGTAAAAGTATCCTTTTATTTTTGCCAGTGTTCTTAGCTCTTGCACATTTAAAACTATGACTTGTTTAAAATTGCTGGTCATTAGTACAGAGATAATATATTAATACTGGCAGCAATTTATTTCTTATCTAAATAAGAGGTGCAAATTCTGAGGTCAGCTGCAAAATTTTAATTTTAATTTGAACAAATTTAGAATTTTATTCAAATGTTAAACAGACTTGGTAACTCCACAAGGTGAAAAATCAGAAAAACGTTCCTGACTTAACTCTTGCAAAGGTTTCTAAAGTAAGGATT
>NW_015394084.1:10058-15872 GCF_001527695.2 Protobothrops mucrosquamatus
GATTTTAGGTAGGGATGATTTTAAGAAAATTTTAATTGACACACAGCTTCTAATATTTGGCTTTTAATTTGGTTTTATGGGGGTTTTTTGTTCTTTGATGTATTTTGTTTGTCTGTTTTAATATGCTGTGCACCGCCCTGAGTCCTACGGGAGAAGGGCGGTATATAAATTAAATTATTAAATTAAATTAAATTAAATACCCAATTCCATCAATCTTTCCTTATATGTTTTAACCTCCAGTCCCCTAATCATCTTTGTTGCTCTTCTCTGTACTCTTTCTAGAGTCTCAACATCTTTTTTACATCGTGGTGACCAAAACTGGATGCAGTATTCCAAGTGTGGCCTTACCAAGGCATTGTAAAATGGTATTAAAATTTCATGTGATCTTGATTCTATCCCTCTGTTAATGCAGCCTAACACTGTGTTGGCCTTTTTGGCAGCTGCAGCACACTGCTGGCTCATATCTAAGTTATTGTCCACTAGGACTCTGAGATCCCATGTTTGGAAAGAACCTATTACTCTTACCTGGTCACTCAACAGCTTCTAATATCAATCCTTTCCAGTTAAATATACTCACTGGGAACATTATCTCCAGTAAGTTCATTTCTGTACTCTCAGTAAGTCCAGAAAATAACATTTGACAACTGCCACCAGATACTGTATTGTTTTCAATGTTATTTATATAAAGCTAGCAAGCAAACAGGGAAAGTAGTCAGAGGTGAGACAAAAAAGTTCTTTGACAGACTTGCAAGATTGATGTTAGTCTTTTGAGGTAGACCAGATGAGGAAATCAAAGTCATGTAGGCCAATACTATTTATTATAAGGACATAATAATAAAAAAAACCTTGCAAGTCTGAATATGCTTCTTTCCCCTTTCCTTTTATCCTTGTAAGAACTAAGGAGAATCTTATCTGAGACATTTTCTTATATTACAGTTCTATCTCAACTATCAAAAAAACTTGTTTTATCTAATTGTTGTCTTGGTTGTAACTCTTTCTCCTGTCCCTCAAGGTCATTCTTTCTGCCTATAAAAAAAGGCTAAAGTTCAAAGTGACTGGTGGCTTGTAAAATATTCCAAAAACAGCCAAGAAAGAGTCTTGGGATATTTTAGCAATAAAGGGAAATACAAAGAGCATATAGTTCATTGCTAGGGAAAAATGGTGATTTGATAATGGATAGTGCTGAGGAGGCAGAATATTTTAATTTTTAATCTGCATCTATCTTCTTGTGTCATCATTGTGGGGCCGGGGTGGGGAAAAACTGTAGTTTAGGGAAGACAAGAAGAGGATAAGAAAAGAATGTAATTAATTAATGTACATCAAAGTATCCTGGGATAGATGAATTATCTTCTTAGATACTGAAGAAACTACTGGAGGTAACTACAGAACTACTCTTAATAATCTTTAAGGACTCTTAGAGGACTGGTGAGGTCACTGAAGAACGAGGTCTGCAGATTACTTCCTTATCTTCAAACTGGGGAATAAGGAGAAAGAAACTGTAGCTTTGTCTGTTTAAAATCTATGATTTTTTCCTCATTTATTTATCAGTCATATTTTTATAGCTGCCAGTCTTACATGAAAGTGACTCTGGGTGATGTACAGCACTTAATTAAACAGCTATAAATATATAAAAAACAGGCATACTTAAAATGGTTGTATTTTTTGAACAGATTATCCAGCAACATGTTTATGAGCAGTTGGATATGCACACAGAGTTAATAATAATAATAATAACAACAACAACAACAACAATAATGTTGGAAGGGACCTTGGAGGTCATCTAGTCCAACCCCCTGCTCAAGCAGGAAACCCTATATACCATTTCAGACAAATGGCAGTTAACATGAGCCAACATGGGGTTGTCACAAAAGTGTTTGCAAGATCAAGCTTAACTCCTTGTTTTATAAGAATTACTTTGGCATGTCATAGAATAGTCTTTGTCAGACTGCCTTGTGCATACGTGAATAAAATGGTAAATATGGGGTAGATCGAGGTCCTCAACCCCCGGTCCATGGACTAGCACCAGGCTGCGGCATGCCAGCAACTAGACCGCACAAACAAGAGAAGCCCCATCCATGGGATGCAGGCAGCACACAAAGCCACGCCCCCTCTGGTCCGTGGAAAAATCTTTCTCCATAGAACCGGTCCCTGGTGCCCAAAAGGTTGAGGGTCTCTGGGGTAGATGATATATTAGTTGACTGAATAACTATTTTCAAAGAGAGCTCATTAATGAGTCCGCTTAGTTTGGTGGGAAGTAAAATGTAGAATGCCAAAGGTTCTGTCTTGGCTCTGTGCTATTCAACATTTTTGTCAGTATGAATGAGGAGGTTAAAGCATACTCTCCTCAGCACTGAGGAGAGACTAATACTTTAAATAAGAGAGAAGATTAAAAAATATCTGGGCTTTATGAGCTGAAATCAATAGAATGGAACTTAATACTGAGAAATAAAACTGCATTGGATAAGAAAAGTATGAGATGCAAACATAGGATGGTGGAGATCTGATATATTTTATATATCAGAAGACCTCAAAACATTCGGCTATGTTCATGTACTGTATGTTCAAGAGAAAGAAGGTGAAGCAGAACTGAGTACTTCTGATGGAGATATTGGCTAATAGGCTGGATCAAGGCATAGAAATGTTCCATATTATTCTGCAATATTCATTCCATCACTAAATTTTTCTCATAGATTAATATGCACAAAATATATATTTTAAATTATGTAAACCTTTTAGTTTCAATAATTTTTAAAATCATTTTACTTAAGATAAACATTCAGATAAATATTCTTAAAATCTGTTAATTTCAAGAAGTTAGAAAAACAGAAAGACTACGAACTCTGTTATGCTTTTATATAATCTGCTTTCTCTTTAGAATGCTGATATTCTGAGACGGCTACACGAACAGCATAAAATAAAGGGGCTTCACGAAATCAGGAAGCATTACAATCTGAATAGATTTTTCATCCTGAATGTTCAAGGTTGCATTAGAATTCAAGAAATGTCCTGGTGCTGTATTATCTTTGCTTTAATTTGATTCTGGTATGATTATTCTACAAAAAAGTGTTCCCATCTGCAATCCTGTGTAGTTTATCTGCTTTGCTGACTAATGAGATTTGGAAAAGCAGCCCTGTTTTCTCTTTTTTTTAAAAAATCTTGAACCAGAACAGTAGCCATTTTTTTAAAAAAATCATAATGATATGAATAAAAAGCCTTCACTACATTTTATCATTAAAATAGAGAAGGTTACCAGTGTTGGAAGTCTAGTGCTTATGCATATTTCCACACCATGCTTAAATTCAGCAGTGTTTGCTTTTCATTAAACTGGGATTTCAAACTTTTTTTTTTTTCAGTTTGGAGTTTCTGCAAAACCACAGTGGATTTTCAAAGCAACTGTTAGTTCAAGTCTGTTCTACATTTTAATGAAACAGTATAAATCTAAACCATTCTCTCTGATACAACTTAGCAATTAAATGTTAAATCCAGTATGGTCTCCACATGACAATAACCACATCTAACAATGATGCTATTATTGCAGTATTACAAAATGGTTACTAAATAGATGATCATATTTTATTCACATGATAAAACCACAAGTGAAGGTACCAACAGAATATTTTCTTTATGTGTTAAGTAGCTAAACATGGGCATTGTAAGATCTTTTATGGGATTCATCTATATTCTTTCAGAATAAATATGTAGATAAATCTTGTTCCAACTTTCTAGCCAAATAATAGCTTTTTATATTATCTGTTCATGGGTTGGATATTTTTTTTCAGTGCTTTTAAACTTTTCAATATTGAGAAACTATATTAATATGATACCAGAGTCTTGAAGACTTCAGTTAATCAACACAACAGAAAGTTTCATAAGTTTTAATATTAACTCTTTTCCTAGTTAGCTGCTCACATATAGAAAATTAAAAATGCATTTTTTCTGATGCTTCTTTTGATACGCTTGGATTCCTTGCATATTTATGAAATGAAAAATGAAGATGAAATGGAAATAAAATGAAAAAATTAACACAGATTAACATGAATAAAATGACTTGTAGAGAAATAACATAGGGAAATCTTACTATATTAATTGGAGGTCAGAAAGAAATTAAAATATTAAGTCTTTGTTAATATAAATTTTACCTAGTTAATATGTCTTTTGTTTTTCATTTACACTTGATATTTCAAAAAAATGTCAGGTTTTAGTGTATCACAATTAACAGAATGCTATTTACTTCCACGTTTTTAAAAATAATTTCTATGATTTTAAAGAAATAGATAAAACAAACCCAACTAATAGGCAGTAAGCAGAGAAAAATAAAACAAAATAGTGTAAGAAAAGAAAAAATGTAAGAAAAATAGAAAAAAAAGCAGTAGCTTGTGATATTGTTCACAGTAGTTATAAGTACAAATATATTTTAATCTCTAAGACTACATCACATTACTCTTCTTTGTATTATCTATTCTATCTAATCGTCAAAACCATAAGTCACAAGTTCATTTTTTTCCATTTTTACACAAAAGGTCCATAAGAGGCTTTCAGTCAGCAGTGAATGTAGATAATGTCTATTTTCTATCAAAGAAATTAATTTATCATTTTCAACAATATCTGTCAACCTTACCAACCATTTCTCCATATTGGGTAGCATCAAATCTTTCCATTTCTGGGCATACAAAAATCTCACTATTTTGATCATATGTTGACATAATCTTCCCATTGGTCAGGTTTTGACAGCACAGAAGCAAAATACTTAGCTGCCAGAGTCTCAGAATATAAATGGGGATGTACTTTGCTCTTACGACCTCACTGATATTCTCTTGTATAGATTATTCATATCACCTTTACTGCTTTGGTGCTCATTATAATGATTGTAAAAAATGAAGGTGCAGTGTCCTGTATTAAGAGGATATACTATATTATATGTATGTACCTGCAGCTGCCAAAAAAGCCAACAAAGTGCTAGGCTGCATTAACAGAGGAATAGAATCAAGATCACGTGAAGTGTTAATACCACTTTACAATGCCTTGGTAAGGCCACACTTGGCATACTGCACCCAGTTTTGGTCACCACAATGTAGAAAAGATGTTGAGACTCTAGAAAGAGTACAGAGAAGAGCAACAAAGATGATTAGGGGACTGGAGGCTAAAACATATAAGGAACGGTTGCTGGAATTGGGTATGTCTAATTTAATGAAGAGAAGGACGAGGGGGGACATGATAGCAGTGTTCCAATATCTCAGGGGCTGCCACAAAGAAGAGGGAGTCAAGCTATTCTCCAAAGCACCTGAAGGTAGGACAAGAAGCAACGGATGGAAGTAACCAAAGAGAGAAGCAATCTAGAACTAAGAAGAAATTTCCTGACAGTTAGAACAGTAGAACAACTTGCCTCCAGAAGCTGTGAATGCTCCAACACTGGAAGTTTTTAAGAAGAGATTGGACAGCCATTTGTCTGAAATTGTATAGGGTTTCCTGCCTGAGCAGGGGGTTGGATTAGATGACCTTCAAAGCCCCTTCCAACTTTTTTTTAATAATAATAATAATAATAATAATAATAATAATAATAATAATAATAATAATAATAATAATAATAATTAATATAGCCATTTGTGAAAGCAAGGTTTCTTATCTGTTTAAACTTTTTGAGTTCAAATCTTCAGTGGGCAGCTGCTGTGTTAGCTTTACAATGTTCTCCATGTAGACCTGAGGCAAAGGAAATCATTTCAAAGCCAAATCTCTCCTGGAGTTTTCAAGCTGATCGGGTATATGGCTTTGGCCCTGGCCCATCTCTACAGCAGTCATTAACTATAATCATGAACA
>NW_015394084.1:16878-22772 GCF_001527695.2 Protobothrops mucrosquamatus
TGTAGATTGTCTACTGTTTCTTCAGCTTTTTTGCAAAGGCATCATCTGCTATCTATTGCTGTCTTCTCAACTCTGATTCTGTATGCTTTTGTCTTTAAGGGTTGCTCTATGCAGCCAGAATTTGCCCTTCTGTCTCTTTCTTCAACTTTCCTGCTCTTAGCTATAGCCAGGTTTTGTTGTTATCTGCTCTGCCTGCTAATTTTTTTTTTTAGTATACTTGCCATGTGTTGTAACATTTTGCCTTGCCATTTCTTTTTTCTGTTCTTTATTTAGTTTTTCTTGTAGGCCAGTTGGTCTCTCCAGTACTCCATAAGAATTCATGGTATATTAGTTTCAGTGCATCTTCTTAACTGTTCATCAGATATTCTTCTAATGCTCTTTTTTCTTCTTCAACAGTCTGGTGTACTTGCAACATTCCACTCCCACCTGTTTTCCTGGATAAGTAGAATCAAAATCACTGTGTGGATAAAGGGTGTGATTCATTATTATTTTTCTGGGCTTTTCTATCCAGGCCTCTTAGTTTTATTTTATTTTATTCCAGCTGTGTATTATGTGTTAATTGCCTTGATAGTATTTCATACACTGAGTTTGGAGTTTAAGATCTTCTTTACTTTTATGATATATTTGCTTCTATCCTTCTTCTTGATTTCAGTATGCTTGATGTTGTCAGCTTGAAGGATGTCCAGGTATTTATACTGATTGTCTTCATCCAGACTTTGATATTATTTCCATAAAGCATCTTGATTCCTTAATTTTTCACTATTTTTCATCTGTTGATGGTAAGGATGGCACATTTGTTCAGCCCAAACTCCATTGCAATATCTTGGCTGTATAATATAATATATATATACAGTGTATATATGGACAGTGTTAAGCAGAGATTCTATTTCAAATAGTGTTTTTTTCATACAGCTTCATATGTCCATGTATTATTTTCTGGAAACATAAAATGCAACAGTTGCACTCCTTCTTCCATCTTTAGGCTTTTTGTATGTTCATTACTTAGGCAGCAAGGATTTCAAAGGAGTTCAACACCCACAGTTGAAGGTCAGAATTTCAAAAGGTCTTGGATAGATCAAAGAGGATAGGCCAAACTTCAAAGGAACTCAGTATTTATTTATGGGTCAGGAGCGTATCTAGTAATCTGCTCTTCATTTAGGGATTTAGTTTAGCATTCATTCTTGATAAAGTTGCATTTTACCTTTAGGAGGTGATTTGAAAGAGAATTATAAATTTGGAGTTTGGATACAGGCCACAGACCCCTTACATCCTGGACATAAACTATTTCAACTTCTTCCTTCAAGACGACACTATAGGGCAGGGGTAGGCAACCTTGGCTCTTTTATGACTCATGGACTTCAGCTCCCAGAATTCCTGAGCCAGCCATGCTGAGGGGAAAGGGAGATGTTTCCAAGCTGAGCCATGCTGGCTTAGGAATTCTGGGAGTTGAAGTCCAGGAGTCATAAAAGAGCCAAGGTTGCCTACCCCTGCTATAGGGCATTGCACACTAGAACAACTAGACACAAGGACAGTTTTTCCCTCTATGCCGTCACTCTGCTTAACAACTAATTCCTACAAAACTGTCAAACTACTTAGTAGAGCTGTATTACTATTCTCATATTTCCTATTACCTATCCTTATCTTCTTACGATTATAACCTTGTTGCTTGTATCTTACAATTTATATTGTTTTAGTAACCTACTATAATTAATGTTGTTTGCTTAACTAGTATTCTATGACTATCACTAACTTATGATTTATGATGAAGTGTTATATTTTATGATTTATGATGAAGTGTTATATTTTATGATTTATGATGAATGTATTTTTATGTTATTTATGATCATGATTTATTACTATTACTTGTATGTACACTGAGAGCTTATGCACAGGAGACAAATTCCTTGTATGTCCAACCACACTCGGCCAATAAAGAGTTCTATTCTGTTCTGTTCTGTTCTGTATAGCTATACTGCATAGCTTAAGGAAGCTTCCTGATCACATGTGATTTGCATCGTGTATTTGCTTTGACTTGGTATTTTTTGAAACTTCTTCTTTCAAAACATATTTTGGGATCTTTTTTTAAATAGTGGGCTTTCAAATAAAGTCCCATGATATTCTTAAGATAGAATTCCTTATAAAATTACAGTCTGATCTGCAGTGGTTTTTATAAGGCAAATTTATTAATATTTTTTGTAGTTGTTCCAAGATATCTTTTGTTCATAACAAAATTACTAGTTACACAACAAAAGACTGAGATGGATAGTTACGTATTTCTCAGAGGTTTAGAAAGTTTAATAGATTATAGTGAAATGATTAGCATTTTGTAGCATCTTCATGTCATTCTTTCCTATTGTAGGTTTTAATACAAAGAAGTTGAGGCAGAGGTTGTTAGGGTTTGCTTGTATAGCACTGTTTCTTTAGTTTAACCTTAAAACACTTAAAGTAGTTTAAATTCAGTGGTAGGCTCTTAATGTTTTTCTTTAAAACTGATATTTTGATGCTGGTAATTGCTTCTTTGCTTTCTTTTAATTCCATTAGTGGTAAATACAGAAAGAAAAATAAAAAAATGTGAATAGAATCATGATCATGGAGTAAAAAGTAGATGGAACAATGCATGAGATTTTCAAATAATTGTAGTTATATTGCTTAAAATAGCTCTTTGGTTGTTTTTAGAAAGGTGGTATAAATTACTTTTAATTTAATTTTAAGTGAATAAATTCTGCTTTTTATAAATTTTAACAGAAATTTATAAATTTTAACAGAAATTTAGGAATTGCAAGAGTTATAACAAATTGTTGGAAAGTATGTTGGAATGTCGTGCAACTGTTGGTTGTTTTACTCCTGTACTTGGTGATAGAAGATAGTGGTTAATATTCATTTTCAAGGGGTTGTTAATCTTCATTATTTTAACCAAGAGATGGTAAGATCCTAATGGAATTTATAGATGACAGAGTTACTATTTTTACACAATGCCTAAAACTATTGATTTAACAGATTGTCACAACATATATAATTTTTTAAATAGTTTTTGGTAGATGATGAGATCCTACTATTCTCAAGAATAGTCAACACACTAGGTTTCAAAAGCGGGCAATCAATAGAAGCAATTCTTTAGTCAGTAACCAGCAACATGACAAAGAGGTTTTTCTTTCAGATTCAACAGAAAATTTAGGAATGATATTTTGTTGAAGGAGACTTTTCTTATATCTTATCGAAAAAGTAAAACCCAGCAATCAGAGAAAGTTGTTGAAGTTCTGATTGAATAAAAATGTTCCAATAAGCTTTTTTAAATAGTATAAGGGATTATAGTTTCTTTCAAAAGTTGTTTGTTACCTGTGAACAAATCATGTAACCTCTGGAATTTTTTATCATAATAAGCTAAGGTACAGGGAACAAATGGTAGGTATCAAACTTCATATGCATTTTTTCTCATCCCATAGTAGAATATTATCTATCTTCTGTGTTTTGATCCTTCTCTTAAATAATAGTGGGATGCTTAAGTATTAGAATAATTCTCAATAGTTCTGTATGTTTTACTTCAATATTTAAATGGACACTGAATATTGTAACTAAGAACAGCAGATTAGTTTCCCCAAATAATTACCTTAAATTGTAGTATGTTGAAATATGTTATTTTGAGAAGAGGCTTAAAACATATTAAATAAATAGAATTTTAAAGTTGTTAGTCTGAATAACAACTAAACAATAATAAACCCAATATGGAAATCTTCTGAGCTATAATATCTTCGGATATTAAGTTGTAAGGACTATGTTCATGGACAAGCTGTAATAATGTCTGTATTATGTGAATATAATATCATATGAATTGGTTGCCATGCTGAAAATTAACATAACTAGATGAGAGAAAAAAGTGGTGGGCTATATGGGACATACTTACAGATCTCCTGATTAGAGGAGGATGGAAATTAGTATTCATTGTGATGCCTTTCATCTGTTCAAATCTGTGCATATGCATGCAAACACACAGACACACAAATAAATTTCTTTTTGGAAAACTATGGAGCCTTAATATTTCTGAGTTCTGTTCTTTGTCCACTACTTCATGCTTAGTAAATCTTGTTTGTTAATAATTCAGCAACTTTTTATGACCATCTGTTAGTTCTGAAACAGGAAGTTTTAAAATGGGTTTTCTTCTGAATATGCTGCCTTTTAGAAATGTATTAACAAAAATGCTTGATAGAAATCACTGATAATTAGCTTTTCTTAAAACCCAGCTACTTTTGTTGATCTGATCCACAAACAGCTAGTGGATAACAATACCTTGTGCTTTCTTAATATGGTTTCTTGATATTTTAAAGATACGAACGTGGCTACAACCTGGCTACTTTTCATTAATGTCTTTAATAGTTTGAGTGGACTAGCTTATACATTGTACTTTAATTGGAAATCTGGCTTTAAAAAAGCCACAGCTAAGACTAATCTGTCACCTCCTGGCAGCTGTTCATTAATTTGTATTTGTGTAGCTTTGGCCGGGTCAGTCTGCTTTGTGTACAAAAGCTAAGCTTTCTTATCTTTTTCTAAAGAAATGCCTTTCAGATCAGCAGAATTGTGTTTGCCCAGCACTTCGTATTTGTTTTCATCTATTCTTCTGAATTACCCCATGTATAATTCTCATATTCGTCTGATTTATTTTATAAAACTCATGAAATAAAAATGAACGTAAAAGAAAAAAAAACTTCTAGGTACAAGCAATATCTTATTCTTAAATGAAAAAATCTGCCATTAGTTTAGAATGATCTGTGCTTTAAAATAATGCTTCTTTAAATGGATATGATACCATGAAAGCCTTATTCTGATGGAATATGAGCAAGCAGTGCTTTTCTTGTTATAAATATTTAGTATAATTCTTATACAGTGACTCCTTCCACCTTCCTTCAGTGTCTCAGTATTTCTATTTAATAACTGATTGGATTGATGGCAACTGATATGCTCAAATCAGAGTACTTATATGATACTGCAAATAATATACGCTCATTATATTTGGTGGTTTGTAATTTGTAAGCCCAGTACGTACTGAGGATGAAAATTCTACAGGTAATCTTTGACTTAAACAATTGCATGTTTAGTGACCGTTCAAAATTACAGCAATTGAAAAACGTGATTTTCAACCGTTCTTCACACTTATGACCATCACAGTATCCCTGCAGTTATCAAAATTTGGGCACTCGGAAACCAGCATGTATTTACAATGATTGCAGCATCTTGGGGTCATGTGATCGCCATTTGCATCCTTCCCAGCCAGCTTCCAACAAGCAAAGTCAGCGGGGAATGTAACATACCTTGATATCAGAAACATACCATGATGTCAGGGGTTTTCTCAAGCTCTTTGAAACAGAGAATAATATTCTTGCAAAATCCTTTATAATTAGAAGAGGAATTAGCATTCAGAAATCTCAGCAATTACATTGTGATATATTTTACAAGAAAGTCTAGACGTAATGAAATAATGCAGCTCTTCTACCAACAGAGATTTAAAATTTTGAATCAAGACATTATTCTTTTAAAGGAAATTCCAGCAAAAATACTTAAAGCCCGCAGAGATTATGCCTTTCTGACACAGGAGCTGAAGCTTAGACAAATAAATTTTAGATGGGATGTACCGGTGGGCATAATTGTAACAATATCTGGCAAACGCTACAGGCTTAATTCGATTAACAAGGCTAAAGATTTCATGGCGTCTGTTCTACAATCAGAACGCCCACCTACACCCCAGAGGGCTGATGTGGCTGACCAGATGATTGTGGATTTTTCTTCTGCCTCTGTTCAAGATCTAGAGGAAAGCCCAAAAGCTAATGGAAAGGAACAAAGAATTACGCGCGCAGCTCATAGACGTAAGGAAAAGGAAAGACAGATGACAGCTCGACCACCAG
>NW_015394085.1:0-1022 GCF_001527695.2 Protobothrops mucrosquamatus
CGGCATCCACAGCCACTCGGTCTTGGAAGGGTTGAGTCTGAGTCTGTTCCTCCCCATCCAGACCCTTACGGCCTCCAGGCAACGGGCCATCACGTCAAGGGCATCGTTGGGGTGGCCTGGGGTGGAAATGTACAGCTGCGTGTCATCAGCGTACTGATGGAAATCCACCCCAAAGCCACGGATGATCTCCCCCAGCGGCCAGTGCTGTTAAAGGGCTGGAGAGAATTCCAGACACCATCTTCTGCATGAATTACCTCCCTTGTTTATGCCTTAAGACAGTGATGGCGAACCTTTTAGAGACCGAGTGTCCAAACTGCAACCCAAAACCCATTTATGTATCATCAGGTGCCGGGTGGGCGTGGCCCATTGGGTGGGCGTGGCCCATTGGGTGGGCGTGGCTGCGGTGGTAATGGCAGACTGGGTGGGACTAAAAAGTTCAATCAATCAATTCCAACTTTGCAAGATCTTTTTTTTCCCCGCAAGAAGTTGAAATTGACTGATTGATTGAACCTTTTTTTTTATGCACACGATGGCAGAGGCCTAAAGTGAAAAGGTTTTATAAAACCCAGCTGAAGGCCTAGGACTGGGGTGACGGCACGTGTGCCCACAGAGAGAGCTCTGAGTGCCACTTGTGGCACGCGTGCTATAGGTTCGCCACCATGGCCTTAAGACGTATTAAATTAAGCGAATATTAAATATTCCTGGTGTAAGTGATACCAGGAAACCATCTATTTGTATCTCGTTATAATTATTGTCGCAATGTATTATCCACTGCCAGCTTTCTGGCCCTGTGGCAACCTCACCAGAGCCTCTTTCGCCAGGCTTTTTCAGGGTGACCCAGGACGGCCTTCGTGGCTGCTGTAACAATTCTGTGGCACAAGGCCGTGCTATATTTCACCCACCCCTAGTAGTTCCTTACTTTGTATGTTACCACCTTTGACAATCTGGATCTGGAGGTGAGATTGGAATTTGAGCGGTACTGGCTAGCACTGATGATGTTACCTAGTTTGGGTAATGAAAGG
>NW_015394085.1:5014-9270 GCF_001527695.2 Protobothrops mucrosquamatus
GAAGTGGTGAATGCTCCAACACTGGAAGTTTTTAAGAAGAGACTGGACAGCCATTTGTCTGAAATGGTATAGGGTTTCCTGCCTGAGCAGGGGGTTGGACTAGATGACCTCCAAGATCCCTTCCAACTTTATTATTATTATTATTATTATTATTATTATTATTATTATTATTATTATTATTATTATTATTATTATTATTTTCACTTTATGTCCATGTGGTTCACTTAACTGCAGTGTTCCGTTTAACTATCATAACAAAAAAAAAAAAAAAGCCCAATCATGAAGTCGGGCATGACTCACTTCACAACCACCTTGCTTAGCAACAGAAAGTGTTCATAAGTCAAGGATTATCTGCAAAGCCTGTGTGTCCACACGGGTGCAAAGATGGGAGGAGTGGGCAGAGTGAGATCAAGGGCATCGCGATGCCATCAGGCAAACCATGCCAACTGTGTAATTTGCACCATTTGTGTGAGGACATTGCTGTGATCCAAAGCTGGCTCAATCAAAGGAACCAAAACACTGTCAGATGCAAGGTGATTTTCATTAGCCTCCCGGCAAAGCATCGGCAGTTTGATGGCCAGCCCTGAGCAAAGACAGATCCCTAGCAGAATAACAGAGTTGGTAGGGACCTTGGAGGTCTTCTAGTCCAACCCCCTGCTCAAGCAAGAGACACATGTCAGTCTCTTCTTAAAAACTTCCAGTGTTGGAGCATTCACCGCTTCTGGAGGGAGGTTGTTCCACTGGTTAATTGTTCTCACTGTCAGGAAGTTTCTCCATATTTCTAGGTTGCTTCTCTCCTTGATCAGTTTCCATCCGTTGCTTCTTGTCCTGCTGTCAGGTGCTTTGGAGAATAGCTTGATTCCCTCTTCTTTGTGGCAGCCCCTGGGATACTGGAACCCTGCTATCATGTCCCCCCTCGTCCCGACTTTTCTCCTGTGAATGGAGTAATGATGTCATGGTTCCGACAGATGAAATTCTTCAAAGAACTTTGAGGCATTGTTTATCTTAAAGAATCTTTATTTGAGAAGCATAGCATTGGCGCTAACACAATCAAAGCCAAAAACTGGATTCCCCTCCCCTGAGCACATAGTATCAAAGCACAATTCCCTCCTCCAGTTAACAGTCATAAATCACATTCTCCAATTAGTTTGAAATGCAGGCTTTCCCTCCAGCTCTCCAGCCCGCCAATTCTTATCATCTCTTATTTCAATAACCTTGGTCCTCACACTAGGTCCAGTATTGTTATGTTTAGCTAAACTCTCATGCACATTCCTCCCCCAGCATCATCTAACTCTAACTCTAAGAGTAAAATGTAAGAAGAAAAGGGTTGCATCTCCATCTGTTGTCAAGGCAAACACATCCGATGTTAGCAGCGTTGACATCTGACAATGGGTAGAAGTGCAGCATATGATGTGATCACAAGGAGAAAAAGGCAAATGAATAGCTAACCAGAAATGTGTTAAGTCTGAGACTACATAGGTTTAGACAGGATCATAGGAACATATTTAAAGCTTATTTTGGGCATGTCATGAGGAGGAATTCACTGGGGAAATCAATTTTGTTGGGAAGAGTTAGCGGTCAAAGAACATGGTGGCTGGACACCATCAAAGTTGACACTAGCCAGAGCATGGAACAACTCAAAGGATAGCGCAAGATCTGAAGATGTGGAGAAACCTGGCCCATATAATTGCCAAGAGTCAGACACAACTGAATGTTTGACACATGCCTCGCTGAGGAATTCTGGGAGTTGAAGTCCACAAGTCATAAAAGGGCCAAGTTTGAAGACCCCTGCTCTAGGACTATCAGTGGACTGGAGAAAAATGAAGATGGGAAAGTGGGGAAATGTGATGCCCAGGTTTTTTAAGGGCTGAGAGGAGGGTGCAACTCATGAGATTATGATCCTAGCACGGAGAACATGTAGGAGAAAGATTGTAGCAACCATGAGTATGTCTGCAGCAGGAAGAGAGAGAAAAGTCCCTTCTTGAGAAAGGCCTGGTTCCAGGAGCAGAAACTAGAAGTCCCTGCACCAAGCCCTTTCGGTGAGATCTTGAGCCTAGTTGCACAACATATTAGAGCAACTGAGCAACTTGGCCCTTTGATGACTTGTGGACCAACTCCCAGAATTCCTCAGCCAGCCTGGACCACATAAGCCAGAGGTCTTCCAACTTGGCCCTTTGATGACTTGTGGACTTCAACTCCCAGAATTCCTCAGCCAGCATGGACCACATAAACCAGTGGTCTTCAAACTTGGCCCTTTGATGACTTGTGGACTTCAACTCCCAGAATTCCTGAGCCAGCATGGGGGAACTATGGCCCCTTCATGACTTGTGGACTTCAACTCCCAGAATTCCTCAGCCAGCATGGACCATATAAGCCAGGAGTCTTCAAACTTGGCCCTTCAAAGGGCCAAGTTTGAAGACCCCTGCTCCAGACCGTTGACAAGAACAGCCAGCAATAACTTTTAGTGGAACTGAACTCTCTTCAGAAGCCCAAGAAGAGATTCGGGCTACTCTCTAGCAATTCCTTAGGGAGTCTAGGGACTGGCCTATAACAGAAGACTCAAGTGGCAGAGGTATCTGCTAATTATCTGCTAATTTCTGCTGCAATGAAAGAGACATCATCAACCCATTTGAAAAAGTTAAATCACTGCAACACCGGAAGACCTTCTTGTTAATTTTCAGGGATCTGGGAAACATTTTTGGTAGAATACACCGGTTTTCTAGCTCTGTTCGTGCAAGTGCTGAGTGAGTTCTCTGTTTTTCATGTTTACTTTGGCTGTTCCTTCATTTCCTGCTTTTGATACAGCCTGCTCGTTAAAGACTATGTTTTCTTCTCCAAACAGAACATATGTGAGAAGAATGGGCCCGAAGAGAGATGAACGTAACATTACATAAAAAGATACTAACAAGAGAAAGGAGACTTGGCAACACTGTGAGTGATACCTGGAGATATAGGGGGCTGGGTGGAAAAGTGGAAGCTCTTGATAGTGCTGTGAAAATGTCCTTCAGATACCCCAAAATGCTGAGTTGCTTATAGGAGGAAAAATAAATCCTATTTCAGAAAAGAAATTAATTGTTTCTTGCTTGGTGGCTGAACATTAGAACTTTAAGACAAAGACCAATTTGTGAATCATGCTGAGAGCAAACAAGCAAGATAACCTCCTAGCTCAGTGATGGCAAACCTTTTAGAGACCGAGTGCCCAAACTGCAACCCAAAACCCACTTATGCATCGTCGGGTGCCGGGTGGGTGTGGCCCATTGGCTGGGTGTGACCCATTGGGTGGGCGGGGCCCATTGGATGGGCGTGGCTGCAGTGGTAATGGCAGACTGGGTGGGACTAAAAAGTTCAATCAATCAATTCCAACTTTGCAAGATCTTTTTTTTCCCCGCAAGAAGTTGAAATTGACTGATAGATTGAACCTTTTTTTTTGTACACGGCAGTGGAGGCCTAAAGCGAAAAGGTTTTATAAAACCCAGCTGAAGGCCTAGGACTGGGGCGATGGCGCATGTGCCCACAGAGAGGGCTCTGAGTGCCGCCTCTGGCACCCGTGCCATAGGTTCGCCACCACTGTCCTAGCTCATTACTTAAGGAGCTGTAAAGTCAGAGTAATAATGGAAATTTTGCTAAGGGAAAAGTCATTTTTTTTATTTGTCTTGGGATTTCAAAACTGGTGTGTGGAAATCTGAATTTTGAGTTTCCCCTTTACGCTTTGAAATGCTCCTGTGGATTTGCACCATTTAACAAAAGGAGCAACGTGTCATCCACCCACAATTTCCATTCCAACAGGGTATAAACAATATTCCCAGGAGTGCTTAAGCCTCACTTTAGAGGTAGGCCCGTGGAGGATTCACATCTAAGGTGCAAGAGCTGCTGAAAAGGTAAGCCAAACCACGCATGTTTAAGTGCAAATTTACTGATTTATAACCGGTAGATTAAATCTTGGTATAAAAAAAATAATTATGTAGAAAAAGTGAATACTTTACTAAGCGTTGTCCCTGCTAACTGGGCACAGCTCTCCAGAATTTGCAAATCCCATTTAGGAATACCTGGGATTGAATCCAGGGGGAGGGCCTTCTCGGTGGGAGCTCCCACCCTATGGAACGAACTACCCCCAGAGATCAGGGTGATCCCGGATCTCCCTTCCTTCCGCCGCGCCCTCAAGACATGGCTATTTAAGCTGGCAGGACTGGCCTAAGGGGTATTTTTAGTTGGGTTTTAAAACAATTTTTAAAATAACAAAGGCCAAATTAATATTT
>NW_015394085.1:9344-12710 GCF_001527695.2 Protobothrops mucrosquamatus
GCCGCGCCCTCAAGACATGGCTATTTAAGCTGGCAGGACTGGCCTAAGGGGTATTTTTAGTTGGGTTTTAAAACAATTTTTAAAATAACAAAGGCCAAATTAATATTTCCTTTTAATTACGTTTTAATGGTAGTATTTTTGTATTTTTGTATTTGTTTTTATTAGGCTGTTAGCCGCCCTGAGTCCGCAAGGAGAAGGGCGGGGTAAAAATATAAATAATAATAATAATAATAATAATAATAATAATAATAATAATAATAATAATAATAATAATAATAATAATAATATCTACCTGGGCCAATTATTTTTAACAGGACAGGTAATTGCAAAGATTCTACTTTATATTCCACTGAATATATTGAAGATTCAATTATGGTTTGAGTTTTGTCTGGACTGTAGTGTAATAAATACACAACTCTGCCCCAAATATCCCAGCTCCACGATTGGAGAAATTCCGCATATACTTTAAATCTTAGGCTGACTGAAATCTCTTAGAAATGCAAATGCAGAGACCTAGCTAGAAATAATTTGGAAAACCACCAGATTCTAATCTTTCTAGGAAGTAATCTCAAGCAATTATACAACTGTCTCTGAATTTTACAAGGGGTCAAGGCCATGCAAAGGAAGAGTTAGTCATTCCGCAGAAAGTTTTTCTTGCAAATACAGCAATGTGGTATTCTGTGTAATCTTATTTGGTGCTTCTTGGACATAATTAATGCACTTTAATCTGTATGCTGGTTTTAATGCACAGGTTGTTACGTGTGGCAGGGGTAAGGGGAAGGGTCAAGGAAAGCAACAAAGATGATCAGGGGACTGGAGGCTAAAACATACAAGGAACGGCTGCTGGAATTGGGTATGTCTAATTTAACGAAGAGAAGGACGAGGGGGTGACATGATAGCAGGGTTCCAGTATCTCAGGGGCTGCCCCAAAGAAGAGGGAGTCAAACTATTTTCCAAAGCGCCTGAAGGCAGGACAAGAAGCAACGGGTGGAAACTAACCAAGGAGAGAAGCAACCTAGAACTAAGGAGAAACTTCCTGACAGTCAGAACAATTAACCAGTGGAACAACCTGCCTCCAGAAGCGGTGAATGCGCCAACACTGGAAGTTTTTAAGAAGAAACTGGACAGCCATTTGTCCAAAATAGTATAGGGTTTCCTGCCTGAGCGGGGGGTTGGACTAGATGACCTCTAAGGTCCCTTCCAACTTGATGATGATGATGATGATGATGTCTGGAGGGAAGCACTTTTTCAGTTAAATACAGGAGCAGAGTGTCATTGTTCTTTCACAGCAAAATGACCAGGGTAGATGCCATATGGGCACAGCCTAGTAATGTTTCGGGGGTGCCCATTGTCATTGTAGGTGTCCTAGTGGCTAAGTGTGTGGATCATCTCCCTGTGAATAAGGAGGGATTAGGTGGTCTCTGCGATTCAAAGCAATGGACTGCAAACGGAGAGAAAAGCATTGAAAAAAAGGAGGAAGCATCGTGTGAAATATTTTCTTACTCTCCCTCCCCCTGAAATTGGCAGCTGACTGGCTTTTTCAGTAGTTGAGTCAGACTTCTTTGGAAGAGAATGAGAAAGGGAAACAAACAAACAATGCAATTTTCTGTTATAAGGAAGGAAAGCATTTTAAGCAGAAGAGGACATTCTGTTGAACATGCGCAGCCTGTGCATTAAATTCTAGTTAATTGAAAATGGGATTGGTCGACAAATTTACCTGGCAGACATGAGTAAAATTCTTACACCTCTTGATAACGTTGAAAAACAAGCTAGAAATAAAAGAACGAACGTGTAGTGAGACAAATGCAGCATTTTTCACTTAAGAAGTTCAATACATGGGTCTAGGACAGTGGTAGGCAACCTTGGCTCTTTGATGACTGGTGGACTTCAACTCCCAGAATTCCTGAGCCAGCATGGCTCAGCATGGAAACCTCTCCCTTTCCCCTCAGCATGGCTGGCTCAGGAATTCTGGGATTTGAAGTCCACGAGTCATAAAAGAGCCAAGGTTGCCTATCCCTGGTCTAGGATGAGGAGACATAGGTGAAGTGTAAAAAAACCCTTGGAATTGTGGCTAATCACAAGCTGGGTCTCAACCAGCAGAGTGATATGACTGCAAAGAAGGCAAATTCTTTCATTCTTTCTTTCATTCCTTAGGCAAGGACTACTGCCCAATAGACCTATCTTCTAGTTCCAGCCACTGGAGACTCTTTGGTCGACGGGACCAGCAGCACACCCAGTTTGCTAGTTTGAACTGGGTGGGTAGACACTCTCAGAAAGAGGCAGTCCCTCAGGTAACTTGTTCCCAAGCCACGTAGGGCTGTAAAGGTGACAACAGCACCTTGAATTCCATCTTAAAACATGCCAGTAACCAATACAGCCCATGCAGTAGTGGTGGTATTACGTGTGCTGTATATTTGGCACCATTTACCACTTGCACAGCCACAGTTGAAGTTTCTGGATGCTCCTCAGGGGCAGCCCCATGTAGAGTGTGTTGTAGTAGTCTAAATGAGAGGTTACAAGGGGGTGAGCAACTGAGTAGAGCTTCGTGGTCCAGAAAGGGGCACAACTGACACATATAAGGAACGGTTGCTGGAATTGGGTATGTCTAGTTTAATGAAGAGAAGGACGAGGGGGGACGTGTTAGCAGGGTTCCAGTATCTCAGGGGCTGCCCCAAAGAAGAGGCAGTCAAGCTATTCTCCAAAGCGCCCGAAGGCAGGACAAGAAGCAACTGATGGAAACTAACCAAAGAGAGAAGCAACCTAGAACTAAAGAGAAACTTCCTGACAGTTAGAACAATTAACCAGTGGAACAACCTGCCTCCAGAAGCGGTGAATGCGCCAACACTGGAAGTTTTTAAGAAGAAACTGGACAGCCATTTGTCCGAAATGGTATAGAGTTTCCTGCCTGAGCAGGAGGTTGAACTAGATGACCTCCGAGGTCCCTTCCAACTTTATCATTATTACTTATTACTCACTGGATCTGACTGTGCAGAAAGGAGGAAAAACAGCACAATAACGTGTGGCCCATTCCCAATCCCTGAAGCTGGCTCAGAAAAATACCACGATCAATAGAGTAAAATCAAAGTAGCAATGGAAAGTTTCCCTAAGGATCTAAGCCAATTTTTTTTTCTTCCTGTTTTTGGATTTCAAAACAGTTCTGTGGAAATTCCGCACGTCGGGCTCCTCCTTTGCCCTTTGAAACACTCTCGTGGATTTGCTCCAATTAATAAAAGGGACTGGTCACACCCACCCACAATTTCTACTCCAACAGCCTATAAATAAATGTTCCCAGGATTGCTTCGCCTCCATTTACAAGGACGCACTTGCAGGGCTCCCATCTAAGTTGCAAGAGCTTCTGAAAAGGTA
>NW_015394085.1:17347-19184 GCF_001527695.2 Protobothrops mucrosquamatus
AACTAAGGAGAAACTTCCTGACAGTTAGAACAATTAACCAGTGGAACAACCTGCCTCCAGAAGTGGTGAATGCTCTAACACTGGAAGTTTTTAAGAAGAGACTGGACAGCCATTTGTCTGAAATGGTATAGGGTTTCCTGCCTGAGCAGGGGGTTGGACTAGATGACCTCCAAGGTCCCTTCCAACTTTATTATTATTAAAATATTTCTTTAGGTGAAACCAGCATCCAGGATTGGCAAGATATGATCCGCCACTATCCTGCTCCCTGGGCGGAACTGGAAACCGAGAATATTATTCTCACGCTACCCTCAGACGCTGTACGTAGTCATGCTAGAATTGATTTCCTGCTCCAGACCTGGGATCAGATGATGAGGGCCATCGCCCACTTAGCAGCCATCCCTCCTATTTTTCCCAGGCCAGAGAGGATTGTGGCAGATGTTCAGATATCAGCAGGCAAGTATAAACTAATTCACGTCATACGTTATGGAGGAAAAACCGTAAAATATTATTGGTCTGCTTCCCTAATTTACCACTCAAAACGTGTTATAATAGAATTATTGTACTAATAGTTCCTCAGTGCACTGCAGCAAACTCGCAAGTGCACCATGGGATATTTTATTATTTAATCAATGGAATTATAAAGATCATTTATTGAAATTTAGTAAAATATCTCACCGTTCTTCTGCGAGATCCCTGCATTGCCCTGGGTCACTACAGCATAGTTTGTAAATCACCAAGAACATCATGAAAAAGTACTGAGATACTAAGGGCATCATGAACTGAGAAAATTTGGGAACCCCTGGGTTTTTTTGGGGGGGATACCTACATCCATGTGTTGTGATTCCTCACCAGCCAGTGGATCCAGCAGCTGAGTCTGAGGAATCAGAGGAGGAGGAGGAGGGGCCTGGAGTGACATCAGAGTTAGAGGAAGGCTCTGAGGAGCTCCAAGACTTATAGTCGGACAAGGAGCCTGGCCCCTCTACTCGCGCTCAGGCTGAGACACAGCTGTGCTGGGAGCCTGAGTTGGACAGTGATGAAGAACAGTTGGGACAAATCCCGGATGCACGAATGCACAGGCAAGAGAAGCGAGTAGGACAGAGGAATGCAATGGGGTGGCTCCAAAGGCAAAGGAGAAGACATTAGGAAGCCATGCCTTGGCTGAATTATAAAAGAGAAGGTGTGGGAGAAGCTGGTTGCCAAAGGCAACCAATTGTGTTGAGGATCGAGTTTCTGTGGACTGTGTTTGTTTGCCTTAGATGAGGCAGAGATGAGCACCACACTCAGTGGTGGGATGCAAATATGTGAACAACCGGTTCTCTGTGTGTGGATGCCACTTCCAGAAGTCCATTCCAGGCCTGGGCAACAAAAAATTAGCTACCAGTTCTGCCGAAGTGGTACGAATCGGCTGAATCCCACCACTGACTGCATCCTAGAGTCAGCCATATTCACAGGAAGCCCTGTGTCTTGAACTTCAAAAGAGCTGACTTTAAAAAACTCAGAGAGAACCTAGGAAAGATCCCATGGATGAAAATCCTAAAGGGGAAAACAACCCAAGAAGCATGGGAAACTCTGAAAAATGCGATCATAAAAGCCCATACCAGCACAATACCACTGAAAAAGAAAAGCAAGAAATTCAGAAAGAAACCAGCATGGCTGCACAAACTGACAAACTGAAAGACAAAAAGGACAAATACAAAAAATGAAAAGAGGGGCACATAACTAAGGCCGATTATCAGCAGACAGCCAGAACATGCAAAGATGAAGTCAGGAAAGCAAAGGCTCAGAACAAACAAATACTTGCAACAGAAATCATGGATAATAAGAAAAGTTTCTTCCA
>NW_015394086.1:0-2644 GCF_001527695.2 Protobothrops mucrosquamatus
ATTTTAAATAGGGAATAATTTTTAAAAATTTTCAAAGATTTTAAATATGACACAGCTATTAATATATTTGCTTTTTAATTGGTTTTATAGGGGAAATGTTTTTTTGTGTTGTTTTTTAACATGCTGTGAGCCGCCCTGAGTCCCTCTGGGGAGAAGGGCGGCATAGAAGTTTAAATATAAATAAATAAATAAATAAAAGCTGGGTTCGCACGACCCGGGAAACACCCGTGGCCTGCCTCCGGGTTTGCGTCTCGTGGGAACCGGCGCCCCTTTCTCTAGCGTGTCCAGAAATCCGGCCTGGGAGCAAACTGGTTTAGAGTCCCCGAAAATTGGGAAGGGAGAGCGGGCCTTACATCTGTCACCCGGCCTGGTAAATTCTCCTTTTTTCTTTCCTTCTCCAGCCTGTCGCTCCATTGATTAAATCTGCACCGATATTTAATCCCGACTTCGGGAATCATTCGCAGTTGGATGATCCACCCCCCCCCCTCCCGAGTTGTAAATCTGCAGGTGGTTTGGCATGGGATAAAAACTAAAAAAAAAGCCCTCCTTTTAGATTTTGCAGGTTTTTCTAGGGCTGGATGAAAACCTTAAAAAACGACTGAAAAAGTGCTGCTCTTTTAGCCGTGCTGTGTGTGTGTGTGTGTGTGTGTGTTTGCTTGGCAATCCTAAAGCGTCCCCCCCCCCTCTCTCCACCACCTTTGGTGCCTAAGTTAGTTTATAGCCCAAACTGAATAAATGTGTTCAATAGCCCGTCTCTTTATTCTTATTTTTGTAGAACAGTGAAGAGGAATATGCCTTTCAGCTTGAGTGAATCACAGCAGATTTTTCTTGGTGATCGAGCCAATCTCTGGTTAGGGAAGAACTTCAAGGCAGAACGGACAGGACTTGGAGTCCAGAACAATCCTGCTTTCCAATGTTTTGAACTAAAGTCCAGGAGTGCGCCTGTGTTGTGTTCACACAGCATTGTTGAGTTTGTCCTCAGGCCAACGCAGGCTTTCTCAACCTTGGGTGCTGGCAGATTGTGTGGACTTTCCAACTGCCAGAACTGCAGGCAGGTTGAAGTCCACACATCTTCAAGCAATCAGGGTTGAAAAAAACGAGGCATTGATGCTGTGAACTTGCTTAACCTTGGCTTGTTTTAGAGGTTTGGATTGTGATTGAACTCTTATGATTCAGAGTGCAGAAAGTGATCCAGAAAGTAATTAATTGAAGAACTCAAGGCAGCAGATCTTTTGAATATCGGCGTATAATTTTGGGAACCACTCAGGGAGATCCGAGCTGTGGATTAGTAGTATTGTAGTACTTGCCTCTGCTTCTCAGATGCATCAGATTAACAGAGTTTTTGGCTGCTGTCTCTTTTAAAAGCCACCAAATTAGATGCAGGATTCGTTCTCTTGTCTTCCTATTCTGTGCTAAACGTCCCGTCTTTCTCCTCTCCGCCAGGCTGTGCCTGCCTTTTGCGACATCATCTGCACCAGCCATCAAGAGTAAGTACATTTTAAGTCTCTCCTTGGAGTAAGTACAGGTAGTCCTGGACTTAGGACCACAGCTGAGCCCAAAATTTCTGTGGTTAACGGAGACATTTGTTAAAAGGGAGTTTGGCCCCATTTTACGGCCTTTCTTGACACACTTGTTGAGTGATCCATTGCAATTATTAAGTCGGTCACATAGTTGTGAAGTGAATCTGGACTTCCTTGTCGAAGGTCGCAAAAGGGGATCACAGGATCCTGGAACACTGCAGCCATCATCAACATGAGCCCCTTGCCAAGTGTCCCCATTTTAATCACCTGATCAATGGGGGAGGCTGCAACGGTCGTAAGTGTGAAAAACGGTCATAAGTCACGTTTTTCAGGGCTGTTGTAACTTCAAACGGTCACTAAGCGAATTGTGCCTGTAGTTCCTAGACCCTGGGGCATTGCAGTCGTGGTAAATACCAGGTGCCAAGCGTCTGAATTTTGATCACGTGACCATGGGGATGCTGCCACCCCGGTCGTAAGGGTGAAAACCGGTCCTAAGTCATGCTTTTCAGTGCCGTTGGAACTTTGAAATGGTCACTAAACAAACGGCTGTAAGCCGAGGACGACATGTATATATGCCTTTCGAATTCTTAAAAAGGTGCTGCTGTACCTCCCTGGGGCTTTTCTGCCTTCCAGTTACTCACCTCCAAACTGGAAGTGACAAAACTGGCCTACCTTTTCTGTTTGTTGTAGGAATTAGCAAGCAGCTGTGGGGGGAGCTGGATCGGGTTCTTGTCTGGTTGTGTGAGTGAGTTGGATCAAGTGATTGAGTAGTGACTGGCGGCTTCCTTCTCTTGCAGATGTTCCGAACAAGGGACCAGCTGGACGAGCTTGTGGTACGTTTGGTAAGTTTTTAGTTGTGTCCTTCCTGAAACTCTCGTTGTTTTTAGCGACAGCTCGCTCAAATGCAAATCCAGACCGGAAGAGACCTCGATGTCTCTCGGAGGGTGCTAAAATGTGGTTTGTTTCAACCACGCCTTTAGGGATTAAACCAAGGTTTGAACCCAGAGTCTCAAGAAGGAGACTTAGCCAGCAAAACATTCTTTTCCTCTCTGTATTTGGAGAGGGGATACCTGCACAGTGGTTGAAAAGGAACACAGGTGGTCCTTGACTTATGACTACAAATT
>NW_015394086.1:10200-13690 GCF_001527695.2 Protobothrops mucrosquamatus
TCTAAAAATAGCTCTTGTGCTGGCTCTGATGTTCCACGTCCGTGGTCTCCCCTCGCATCTAGGTAGTTGGCGATGCTCCATTTTGGGTGGCCAGGAGGCCTGGCAGGCAGGCAGGCAGGCAGGTGGTCTCAGTTAACGGCGAAGGAGGGAGGGAGGGAGCACCCAGCAGCCCCAGATTGCTCTCCTTGGTTCCATCTTCTCTCTTCCGCCCCCTTCGGAGAGGGGTTGCGTGGCGGAGAAAATAAAATAACGCTAGCAAACAGATTGATGGAGTGCAATAAAGGAGAATATCGGGGTTGAAATGAGAGATCCTGGGTGCTCTCTGAGCTTGGCTGCTTCCTTGAAGACGTCTCGTGACCCAACTAGGGAGCATCATCAGGGCTGCAAGAAATGTCCTGCAAGAAAATAACCAAGCTCGGAGAGCACCAAGGACCCCTCAGACTGAGGAGTGCACCCTCCCCTTGTCTTTTAGATACAGTCAAACCCCTCCAAGTTCATCTGTGTATTTATTTTTATCCCGCCTTTATTGTTTTCTTTCTATCGATAACTGACGGCGACAAACGTACCTAATATTCCTTCCTCCTATCTTCCCCACCGCAACAGCCCTGTGAGGTGGGTTGGGCTCAGAGAGAGGGCGGGGCCAAAGCTACTCAGCCGGCGTTGGTGCCTAAGGTAGAACTAGAACTCGCAGTCTCCCGCTGATTGGTTCTTCTTCTCCGTGTCTTATTATTTGGGAGGTTTACATTTCCCAAGCGACGTTTGTCGTTTGAAAAATCAGATCTCCGCTTTCAGGGAGTTTGCAACCAAATTTTGCAAAGCTTAAAAAAAGCTTTCTCTTCTGGCTGCTTCTTGGCAGGGACGGGCTTTTTTTTTTGCCTCTCTGATCTGCCGCCGCTTGCCGTTCCTGTGGGTTTGTTAGATTCGAGCCTGGATGCTGGTTTGCAGGATCGGAGGGCCGCGACGTGCAAAAGAAGATTGCAGAGGCGGAAGGCAGTTGCCTGGGATCGATATATTTGATCCCTCCAGACCTGCGCTAGAGAACGGTCGGTTTCTAAAAAGTTTCAACCGAGTTGTAAACCTGAAGGCGGTCGAATAAGAGGACAACAGAGTTGGGAGGGGACCTTGGAGGTCATCTAGTCCAACCCCCTGCTCAGGCAGGAAACCCTATACCCATTCTGGACAAACGGCTGTCCAGTCTCTTCTTAAAAACCTCCAGTGATGGAGCACCCACGACTTCTGGTGGCAAGCTGTTCCACTGGTTAATTGTTCTCACGGTTAGGAGATTTCTCCTTAATTTTAGGTTGCTTCTCCCTACAGTACTGCAAACCTCTCCCAAGTTTATTTTTTATTTATTTATTTGTTTGGATTTTTATCCCGCCCTTCTCCTTACGGACTCAGGGCGGCTGACAGCCTGGTAAAACAAATACAGAGATAAAAATACCCACTTTAAAACCTAATTAAAATGAAATATTTGATGTGGCCTGTGTCAAGTTGGCTTTCCATCCGTTTTTCCCCCCTTTCTTTGGTGCTCTCCTTGGTCCTGCAGAGCTGGCCCTTTTTCCGAAACCGATTTCACCCTCCAGTGTTTCTCAACCTTGACCATTTTAAGGCATGTGGACTTCAACTCCCAGAATTCCACAGCCAGCAATGCTGGCTGTGGAATTCTGGGAGTTGAAGTCCACATGCCTTAAAATGGTCAAGGTTGAGAAACACTGCAGTTTATAGACCATTTCAAACAGTTGCCCAATCTCTTCTTAAAAACCTCCAGGGATGCAGGATCCCACACCTTCCGAAGGCAAGCCACTCCACTGGTTCATGGTCCTGACTATCAGGAAATCTCTCCTTAATTCCAGGTTGCTTCTCTCCTTGATTAGTTTCCATCCTTTGCTTCTTCTTCTGCCTTCTGGCGCTTTGGAGGTTGATCTCTTCCGACTTGGCTTGGTTCATCGTCCTCAGAGCTGGAGAGTTAAGTCTTTGAGAAAGCTACAAATACCTATTTTGATAGCTTGATGCTTCCTCGCCTGCAGTTGTCCCCCTTGACCCCTTGTGGACCAGAGATGCTTGCTTGAAAATCCGTCACGCAAATCCCCTTCCGATCTGCATCGCACCATCACCTTTAGGGCCCTTTTTTTTTTCTCCCTGTCTGATGCAACAGAAATCTTCGCCTCGTTTTTTTTGTCCGGCGCGGCAAAACAATCAAAGCGGATGCCACGGCAGGCAGGCAGGCAGGCAGGCGCTCCCCTCGGGAACAGGGCACGGAGGTAATAAATCCTGTTTATGGCAAAAAAAACAAAAAAAAAAGCCGCCGGAAAACCATCAGACTGCGCACCCCACCCTCCCACCCCATTGCACCAGCAGCTAGTTTCACTCTGCAGCATCTTACCAGAGGATTTATTTTTAATTTTTTTAATTTTTTTTGCAACGCAGGGATATTACAATGCTGGCTAGAGCGTTAGGTCTGCTTCTCTGAGCCTTTGGGGGGGGGAAGCTAAAGAGGGGGACAGGGACAGCATCTCCACCTTAGCCCAGAAGATGCAAAGAGGCGTCTCTGATTCTAAGCAGGCTTGCAGAAGCTGCTGGAGGGGGGGGGGGAAAGAAATGGTTTCTCAGGGACGAAACCCGTGAGAGAGACGCCTCGGGCAAGGCTGGTGTCTTGTTGCATTTTTTTTATTTATTATCCAACATCTGTGCCGCCCACCTCGCCGAGGCCACTCTTAGGTTTACGTTGTGGGTTTTTGTTTCTCTGTAGGAGAAAAGGCTTGTGAGTCAAGACCCCTTTCGCACGAAAGCCCCTCTCTCTCTCTGGCTAAAATTTGTGGGTTGGAAAAGGTGCTTCTAGGCTCCTTCCAAACTTTCTGTATCCTTGACCTTGATGGCATGAGAAGTCTAGGTATTAGTATGGATATCCATTGTCCCCTATTTTCCTTCCATTCCCTTCCCCCTTTCCTTTCCTTCCTTCCCTTCCCTCTTTCCTTCCCTTCCTTTCCCTCTTTCCTTTCCTTTCCTTCCCTTCCCTTCCCTTCCCTCTTTCCTTCCCTTCCCTTCCCTTCCCTTCCCTTCCTCCTCTTTCCTTTCCTTTCTTTCCTTTCCTTCCCTTCCTTTCCCTCTTTCCTTTCCTTTCCTTTCCTTTCCTTCCCTTCCTCCTCTTTCCTTTCCTTCCCTTCCCTCTTTCCTTTCCTTTCCTTTCCTTTCCTTCCCTTCCCTCTTTCCTTCCCTTCCCTTCCCTTCCCTTCCCTTCCCTTTCCTTTCCTTTCCTTTCCTTCCCTTTCCTTTCCTTCCTCCTCTTTCCTTTCCTTTCCTTTCCTTTCCTTTCCTTTCCTTTCCTTTCTTTCCCCTTCCCCTTCCCCTTCCCCTTTCCCCTCCCTTCCCGTCTCCCTTCCCTTTTCCTCCCTTCCCTCTTTTCTCTTTTCCCCTTCCTCTTCTCTCTCTTCTTTCCGTCCCTCCCCTTCTCTTATCTTGCCTCCACTCCCTTCCCTTTGCTTGTCCCCTT
>NW_015394086.1:15527-16699 GCF_001527695.2 Protobothrops mucrosquamatus
TCCTTTCCTTTCCTTTCCTTTCCTTTCCTTTCCTTTCTTTCCCCTTCCCCTTCCCCTTCCCCTTTCCCCTCCCTTCCCGTCTCCCTTCCCTTTTCCTCCCTTCCCTCTTTTCTCTTTTCCCCTTCCTCTTCTCTCTCTTCTTTCCGTCCCTCCCCTTCTCTTATCTTGCCTCCACTCCCTTCCCTTTGCTTGTCCCCTTCCTCTCCCTCCAGTTTCTTACTCCCAGCTAGCCCCTCTACCCCTAAAGGACCCGTGCTAGGATTGCCACAGCTGTACCATCCATCGCCATGGAGGCCAAAACAGCTGCCTTCACATCTGCAGTTGCTGCTGCTGCTGCTGCTGAAGGGCGGGCCCCAAACAGCCCGCCTTGAAGCAGACCGGCTGGGGATGAAACCGGACATTAAACAACGGCGTCTCTGATTTGATGGTGAAAGGGGAAAAAAAAAGACTCTTTCCCACGATCCTGGCTGATGCCTTTATTCCCTGCTTTCCTAAAACAGAAGAATGGCTGAGCTCCTCCAGCAGGCAAAGCCAATATGTTCCCTTTAAAAAAACACCAGGCACAATGGTAGTTTATTTCTTTCACCATGGTTAAATCATCGATGAATTAAGCTCTTATGCAGCGTAAGAAACAGGCTCTCAAAGGATACTGGCTTAGCTTCTGGACCGGTAAAAAAGTCACTTAATAATAATAAAGTTGGAAGGGACCTTGGAGGTCATCTAGTCCAACCCCCTGCTCAGGGAGGAAACCCTATACCATTTCAGACAAATGGCTGTCCAGTCTCTTCTTAAAAACTTCCAGTGTTGGAGCATTCACCGCTTCTGGAGGCAGGTTGTTCCACTGGTTAATTGTTCTCACTGTCAGGAAGTTCTAGGTTGCTTCTCTCCTTGATGAGTTTCCATTTGTTGCTTCTTGTCCTGCCTTCAGGCGCTTTGGAGAATAGCTTGACTCCCTCTTCTTTGGGGCAGCCCCTGAGATATTGGAAGACTGCTATCCTGTCCCCCCCTCGTCCTTCTCTTCGTTAAACTAGACATACCAAGACAGGATGATGAAGGAGTGCAACTTTCTCTACCTTGCAAACTTCCTAAATTTACCCATCTGGGCCACTTGGTGGCACCAAATTCCTGGTTGGATCCTGGTTGGATCTAGCAGCTTTTTTTAATTATTATTT
>NW_015394086.1:20726-22906 GCF_001527695.2 Protobothrops mucrosquamatus
GAGAGTCGATCAATTAAAACAAGGGGTAAATCCAGCATCTAGAGAAATTGGAGGGGGGGGGGAGAGGGAGAGAGATTTATGCTGCTGCTTCAGCCTACGCTATAATGCAGCTTGTTGCTTTTTTTAGCTCACTGCCAACGATGTGCGAGCAGAGAGAAGACCTAAATCATAGATTATTTTAGGGCAGGAAGCCCCGGACAGAAGATGGTGGGTTAGAGATGGCAACTTTGGCTTGGTGGGGTGTACATTTGAGCTGGGCTCCTCCCAAGCCTCCAGGGGGTTTTGCTACAAAAAGAGCCAGATTTTAGGTTGAGGAGCAAAGTGACAATCGAATAAAACAACAACAACAACAACAACCCAGGTCGAGCTTTGATCACACTACCCTGGGTACCACCTTGGCATTTCTGACTATACCCTGCAGATACCCCTCCCTGGGGGCAGGGCTGTGAAATGTGTCTGTATCACTGCACAGACAGACAGCTGTCACATTTTCCAGCTCTAAGGAACACCCTCCATCCCACGATGTCAAACCAGGTCATGATAAAGGGGAATATTCGTAGCACAGGGTTGAAACGAGAGGGTCTTTGTTGCTCTCTGGGCTTGGTCCTGTTCTCGCAGACGTTTCATGACCCAAACTAGGTAACATCATCAGTGCTAGAAGGGAGTGGGGTTTGCGGAGAGGAGGAGGACCGTGGGGTCCTTGGTGCTCTCCGAACTCGTTTTTTTCTTGCAGACGTTTCCTCGCCCAGCTAGGTAACATCATCAGTGCTACTGTAGTAAGGATTGGGGTCTGCTCTCGTTTTACATTCTAAACAGCCCAACCAAAGAGCCTCCGAGACCATTCCCACAAACGCTGACAGGGCAAGAATATAAATGGAGAGCGAACCCCATCCCTTACTAGCGCTGATGATGTTACCTAGTTGGGTAATGAAACGTCTGCAAGAAAACAAGCTCAGAGACCACCAAGAGTCCCTCAGGTCATAATCTCCAGAAGTGGCCTGTCCTGACCTACCCTAGAAAAAAAGTGGCTTAGCATGTTTACAAGATCCCCAGTTATAAATAAATTTAAAAAAGTGACCGTAAGGAGGAAAAAGTCAAAAAGTTACGAACAGACCAAAGCAGCATTGGCATATTAAAAAAAAATAAAAATGAGAAAGATGGAACGAAACATCCAGAAAGAAAACAGCATAGGGTGTTTTGCTGTAGGAGGTCATGCTTGTTTGTAGTGGGTGACACGATATCCGCCTTTTCCACCCGTATACTCAAACAATTCTGTTGATTTCACAGGTTGATATGTGAAAGTCACAAAGTGCACGAAGAAGAAGAAGAGAACGGTAGGGACAGAAACCCAGTTTTGGAGAAATGCTCGGTTATGGCCCTTGGGGTAAGAAGCTTATTCTAAAGACAAATTGTAGCTGTGGCTACAATTATCTGATTAGAACACTGATGAGAATTCAGTAAATAAAGACACCCTAAGAAGGTCACCTCTGCAATTGGTTCCCTGACCTCTTCCTAAAGTTTTCTTTCCAGATTGTGTAGTTCTGGAAGATTGCTTAGAAAGCAGAAGGCTTACAAAAATCAGAATATTGGAACCGGGCTTTGGACGTTGCAAAGCCCTAATTCAAAATTCAGAGCAAGATCTATCAAAAATCCACCTTGTCTGTGATTTCGGGCAGAAGCCGCAGCCGTAGACTCAGACTGGATTTCCTGCACCCCGATCCCCGTTTTCAAACCCTTCCGTGTTCGGTGTGAATCGTGGGGACAGCGCCATTTGTCGTACCACTGTTGGAAAGCGTCTGAATGACTTTGTCTCACTACTGTTAATTTTCGGTCCATTCTCTACTAATCCGATTTATACCTCCCCCAATGGCAGTGGTTCTCAACCTGTGGGTCGGGACCCCATTTGGGGTCGATCGACCATTTCATGGGGGTCGCCAAGCAAGGCTGTCCGCCATTTTTTTGTCTGCCATTTTTTTTGTCTGCCATTTTTTCCCCCTTTTCCGGCGGGTGCCTTACCTCCCTTGGGCTGGGCCAGCTGGTGGTCGGCCTGCTCCGTCTCTGCCGCTTGCCAGCTACGCCTCGGCCGGCGCAGGGGGCGGAACCACGCATGCGCGGCGCTCCCGGGCAGGGAAAGTCCTCGACTTACGACCAGTTGGGTAGTCCTCGACTTACGACCGGTT
>NW_015394087.1:0-1494 GCF_001527695.2 Protobothrops mucrosquamatus
CCAGCTGGTGGTCGGCCTGCTCCGTCTCTGCCGCTTGCCAGCTACGCCTCGGCCGGCGCAGGGGGCGGAACCACGCATGCGCGGCGCTCCCGGGCAGGGAAAGTCCTCGACTTACGACCGGTTGGGTAGTCCTCGACTTACGACCGGTTTAGTCCTCGACTTACGACCGGTTTAGTCCTCGACTTATGACCGGTTGGGGTCGCGGCATTAAAAAGGTTGAGAACCACTGTTATAAGCAAAGGAACAAGGACCTCTTCCCTACATTCCCATGCATTTTCTCCACAGAAAATGAATTCCCCCCCCCCTTCTCCATTTTGCATTTGCATGCAATCAGTGTGGATATGTTTAATGGCATCTGCAGCTTCCCTAATAAAAAGCAGTGATGCTTGCTGAAGGAAGTTTGAAGCTGGGAATGAGGTTAAAACCTCTTCATTGTTCTTGATCAAGACAGCCTCCCTCCCTCCTCTTCAGCACTCTTCAGCTCCCCCTGAGGATTGGGGGGTGGTGGTAGTGGAGATGTTTAACCTTGATCTCTCCCAATAATCCCCATTAAAAAGCTGTTTTTAGCGGCCTTTTGTCCTTCAGCCTCTTCTGCTTCAGAAGAGACTTGAATTAGGAGCCAAATTGACACTTTAGGGAAAGCAAAAGTAGTTTTCATTAAGTAGGACAACAAAATACAATTTTAAATCCACCGACTGTTGAATAAATTACTTTTCCGTTTGAGTGCCTATCACAGTGGTTCTCAACCTTTTTAATGCCGCGACCCCAACCGGTCGTAAGTCGAGGACTAAACCGGTCGTAAGTTGAGGACTACCCAACCGGTTGTAAGTCGAGGACTTTCCCTGCCTGGGAGCGCTGCGCATGCGTGGTTCCGCCCCCTGCGCCGGCTGAGGCGTAGCTGGCAAGCGGCAGAGACGGAGCAGGCCGACTACCAGCTGGCCCAGCCCAAGGGAGGTAAGGCACCCGCCAGAAAAGGGGAAAAAATGGCAGACAAAAAAAATGGCAGACAAAAAAAATGGCGGACAGCCTTGCTTGGCGACCCCCGTGAAATGGTCGATCGACCCCAAATGGTTGAGAACCACTGGCCTATCAGAAACGTTAGTTTTAAAATGAAAATGACTAATCGTATGGTATCTTCAAAGTGTTGTAGTTGAAAAAGTCCTTATTGATTAGCTTAATGGACTAGTATCAGCATGTACTCTACCTAGTATGATTTAATGCTGGTTGGGAGGGAGGTAATATTGTTGAAATCCGCTACAAGGAGTCCTCAACTTACGACCACAATTGAGCCTAAAATTTCTGTCGCTAGGGGAGACATTTGTTGTTAAGTAAGCTTTGCCCCATTTTACGACCTTTCTTGCCACAGTTGTTAAGTGAATCAGTGCAGTTGTTAAGTTAGTAACCCGGTTGTTAAATGAATCTGGCTTCCCCCGTTGACTTTGCTTGTTCAAAGGTCTCAAAAGGGGACGGTTTATGCAACCGTCATAAGTACAG
>NW_015394087.1:5404-6939 GCF_001527695.2 Protobothrops mucrosquamatus
TGGAAGGGAGGTAGGAAAGAGGGAGGAAGGAGGAGTGGTGGTAGAATGAGAGGAGGAAGGAGTGGTAAGTGGAAGAGGGTGGTGCGGGAGGGGTACACCGGACACGTCTGTGAATGTTTTGTTTAGCTTTATTCTCTTTGGTTGATATTGTGATAAAAGATTTATGTTTGTGTTTTTTAAATGAAAAATAATAAAAAAAAAATTTAAAAAAAATGTTGAGCATCATGGATTATGATAGATTAAATGGCTCAGAGGCAGGGGTCTCGTTGGTGGTCTCCACCCTGTGGAATAGTCTTCCCAGCCTAGTAGCTGACAGCTCTTCATAGGCAGAGTTGCCTACAAAAGCTTTGGTGTGGAACACTTGATGTGGGGAAGAGAGAAGAAGGAAGGTGTGTTTGTGTTTGAACTAAAGCAGCCAAAAATCAGCTAGAAAAGAGAAGTCCGTCCCCCCCCCCCATGAGAAGGAAGAATGTAGCATAAAAAGAACCCATGATAGGTCAAGATTGAGATATTCGACAAGACTTTGGAGAACTGATGTTACCTAACATTGGTTGCTGTCCATAAATAAAATTATTTCTATTTTAATGCTTTTAGTTATCTTGGCCTTTATTTTTGGTTTTTAACTGCACATTATTATGATTTTTGTCTTATACTACTGTAAACTTTTGGGAGTTGCAAGCTTCAACCATATAAAACTTTAACAACAAGTCAGTCCTTGGCCAGAGTATGCCAAGCTTGGAACAGGCTGCAACTGTTGTAACGTAAATAAGTAACATTTAAAGTACATGAAATGTAATTTCTCTGTCAAATCAAAATATTTAGTTTAAATGCTTTTAGCACCTGGAAAAGCTACCTTAGCATGTCGTCAATACAGCAAGGAAAGATTTAAAAAATATGTCGTCTTAAATAGGAATTAAAAAGATTAATTTTTATCAATATAAATGGTACGATCGTACGTAGTATTGTTTTTTGCATTTCTCACTAACGTTTAAAAATGCTTTTTTTGCTTTCATCTAAATAATCACAGAATTTAAGGGTACATATCAAGTTTCTACTATTTTGTAGGCTATGAGAAGACAGATGATGTTTCAGAGAAGACCTCATTAGCTGATCAAGAGGAACTGAGAACTATATTCATCAATCAACCACAATTGTCTAAATTCTGTAGCAACCATGTCAGGTACCTGTATCCAAAGTTTTGTGTAATTAACTTGCATATTCTCACCGAAAGCCAAAGCACGGTTCTGCCACTGCGTCCTAAGCTCTGACCAGTTGTGTTTGTGCAGTATCACTACGTGCACGCTGAAAGAGCGGGGCTTGTACTTCCTTTAGTCACGTGTGTCCCTAAACTTCACCCCTGGATATCTCTGATTTGTTACAAGTTATTGTGGGGTCCTTGATGTACTCTGAGCTTGGCTGTTGTCTTGCAGACATGTAACAACCTCAGGCTAGGATGGGGGGGGGGGATTGCAGGGAGAGGGAGAAGGAAGACTGGGGGGGGGTCCTTGGTGGTCTCTGAGATTGATGGTTTTCTT
>NW_015394087.1:9641-12702 GCF_001527695.2 Protobothrops mucrosquamatus
ATATCCAGGTCCGATGCCATGGAGCGCTTTGAAGATGATGACCAACACCTTGAAGCGCACCCGGAAGGCTACCGGCAACCAGTGCAGCTCGCGCAGCAGCGGTGTTACATGGGAGCGACGAGTCCCTCCCAACACCGCCCGCGCGGCCGCATTCTGGACCAGTTGGAGCCTCCGGGTGCTCCTCAAGGGGAGCCCCATGCAGAGAGCATATATTTTGACTTCAGCGTTTCCGTAGAACATAATATAACAAGTGAAAAGATTAGTATATGCTCAGTTAGAAAGTTATTGTGTGACTTCTTTGATATCATGTCAGGCTTTGATATCATGTGTTCTAGTTCTACGTTGTAGTATTTCTTGTATTAAAGGCTGTAAAGACGATGAGATTAAATTTAACGGATTTTCACGTTTATTCTGGGATAAATACAAATTCTGGGGTTTTTTTTTTTAAAGTCATGGCCCATTAGTGGTATCTATACTTTATAATAGACTTACTGCTGGGCAAGTTTTTAAATCATTTTAAGTTATGATAAAAGGAATTCGGATTACCCGAAATCCTAAACTGACAGTGAAACTTCTCTTGAGTTCACAATTTAGTCCAGATTACAGAATAATGGAAGGGACCTTGGAGGTCTTCTAGCCCAACCCCCTGCTCAAGCAGGAGACCTTATACCATTTCAGACAAATGGTTGTCCAGTCTCTTCTTGTGTGGAGCACCCACAACTTCTGGAGGGAAGCTGTTCCACTGATTAATTGTTCTCACTGTCAGGAAGTTTCTCCTTAGTTCTAGGTTGCCTCTCTCCTTGATTAGTTTCCATCTGTTGCTTCTTGTCCTGCCTTCAGGTGCAGATGGATCAGTAATGCCTAAAACTCTCAAATTACTAACAGTATTTTTGGTGATTATAAGTATATGGTGTTTATTAATAAACAGTTAATCGTAACCAGGGTAGACAATAATTACTTGAAATAACTTGTAAATTATTAGTGACCTATTTGAGGAATTTTCCTCATGAGCATTTAACTGGATTCTGCTGATATCGTATTTTATTGACTATATTTTCATACAGTCAATGCGACTAATATTAAAACGTACTTTTCTTTTTATACCTTAGCAAATTCCAGACGTTTCTCCAACAGGACGGTATACAACATTGGTTCCTCTCTTATTTATTTTAGTTGTAGCAGCGGTCAAAGAAATAATAGAAGATATTGTAAGTAGCCAAACATTTCCTTCATAGCTTTCAACTAATACTCACTTTCAAATAAGATACATGTTTACTTGGGGTTTGCGTCCCACTCGGCCATCCAGGGACTTGCGGGCTCAGCCTGCTCCTCAGTCCACTCCAGGGCCCAGCTGCACCCAACTTAACTTAACTTAACTCCTGAGAGAGGTGCCCAGTTGATGTGAGGTTCAGCTTTCCTACACAGAGTAGCACAGCCTCGTGTTATTCTGCTATTCTCACAATCCTTGGAAGCCTCCGTTTTTAAGGCTGAGAAGCAGACTGAGTTCAACAGGTCCCTGGGTGGACTGGGAGAGCCTGCTTTGCTTTGCTTGTTAAAACAAAACCACTGCATTAATAAGATGCCAGACTGAAAAAATTTTTTCCAAATGCATTGATTACCAGAAGTATATTGAACGTTACTGATTTTGATCAGAGCAAGACATCGCCTCTTCCAGAATTGTGTCCCAAGCTTGGTACAAAACACACCATCTTTAGAGAATAATGGAGACAAGCTCACAGTATGTGTCCATCTATAGCAGGGGTAGTCAACCTTGGCTCTTTTATGACTCGTGGACTTCAATTCCTAGAATTCCTGAGCCAGCTTAGCTTAGCTGGCTCAGGAATTCTGGGAGTTGAAGTCCACGAGTCATAAAAGAGCCAAGGTTGACTACCCCTGATCTATAGGCTAAGAGGAGAATGTTTTTTTAAAAAAAAAACATTTTGAACAACTCCCATAGCAAATCACCAGTTTTAAGATGCTCTCTGCAGTCTGCCTGGACAATACAGTACTTCTTAAAAAACTTAAAAAGTTCTGCCTGGGTTTGCATATAGTATCAATCACAAAAAAAATTACCAAATGTGGTATCTTGCGCACATGCAGGTACTAGTTCTTTAGCTTGATTTGTTATACATGTTGTGTGATATGTGTTATGTAATTTACTTTCATATGCAACGTGCCCAATATTTAAAATACTCCGTAAAAGTAGTGTAAAATCTATGTGATTTGTTTCAGAAAAGACAGAAAGCTGATAATGCTGTGAATAAAAAAGAAGTACAAGGTAGGAAGTTTCATATATAACCATTTTTTAGCTGTTCAGTGAGTAAAAATGAAGTCATCTGAAGTTTTCTGAATAACGCTATTTTTATAATTACTTTGTCGTTTATTTATATGATTTATATGGTCACCCATTTCATGGCAGTGAATGTAGATGGTGTTCAAAGTATAAACAAGAAATTATAGTATATATATGTGTGTGTGTATGTGTGTATATATATATATATTTGTTTTTTGAGGTTTTCACGGGTGTTTATATGTGAGTCTTAGGTCATTCGGGAGAAAACCCGAATGACCAAAGACTCACATATATATATATGTATATATATATAGGTATGTATGTATATGTATGTGTGTGTGTATATATCTATATATATTTATATATATCTAAAGCATTTTGATCATTGCTGTAATCAAACCTTTGTGGTTTTATTGTTGCTTTTCATGATGCAGTACTGAGAAATGGAGCTTGGGAGATTGTACACTGGGAAAAGGTATGTGGCTTCCTTATTGTTCAGACTGTAAAATCTAAATATGTTTTGGATCCATCCAAAGAACTGAACAGACCAAAATGCTTGTTAAACACCGTTCTGAAGTATATTTGTTGTTCAAGTTATTTCATAGCGTTTACCTTTGTGCGGCATTTTGTACCACCCACTATAAAAATGACAGATTATCCCAACATCTTATATTTAGTGATATAACCTACGACAGATAGTCCTTGACTTACAGGAGTTCATTCAGTGACTGTTCGAAGTTACAATGGCATTGAAAAAAGTGACTTACG
>NW_015394088.1:0-1597 GCF_001527695.2 Protobothrops mucrosquamatus
AGAGAGAGAGAGAGAGAGAGAGAGAGAGAGAGAGAGAGAGAGAGAGAGAGAGAGAAGGAAAAAAAAGAAAAAGAGGAAAAGTCATTTATAAGGCGTCTGGGGCCCGGAATGGACCGTCGGATCGGCTCGCCGACGCTCAATTGATATGTAGTTGATTTCAAACAACGCCCCCCGGGTCCCCACGGGGAGCAATTTTTAGATTTTACGCTTGGATATATCTGTTTAACTCGCCATTTACCAAAACGGCAGATGATGACAGCGCCAGCCAGCCAGCCAGCCAGGCTGGCAGAGAGGAAGGGGAACACACACACACACACACACACCACACATACACACACGCTCACACTCAGAGGCACACGTTTCTACTCTCACACACAGAGAGATGCGTACACCCATAAATTGCCGGAGTCTCACTACTCTTTTGGGTGAGTGTAGAAATGGACTCCACCTGTAGAAAGGACGAGAATCTAGGTTTAAGGTGAGAAGGGGGTTGGGGTTGGACTAGATCCCTTGGACTAGATCCCTCCAAGGTCCCTTCTAACATTATTATTATTATTATTATTATTATTATTATTATTATTATTATTATTATTATTATTATTATTATTATTATTATTATTATTATTATTATTATTATTATTATTATTATTATAGTGTCTTATGTCTAAGTATATTTACCCACGTAGTATGGCTCTATTACTATTATCCTTCTCATCTTTTCTACTATCTCCTCTTATTGGTGTCATTATTCTAATAATAATAATAAAGTTGGAAGGGACCATGGAGGTTATCTAGCCCAATCCCCTGCTCAGGCAGGAAACCCTATACTATTTTGGACAAATGGCTGTCCAGTCTCTTCTTAAAAACCTCCAGTGTTGGAGCATTCACAGCTTCTGGAGGCAGGTTGTTCCACTGGTTAATTGTTCTGAATGTCAGGAAGTTTCTCCTCAGTTCCAGGTTGCTTCTCTCCTTGGTCAGTTTCCATCCGTTGCTTCTTGTCCTGCCTTCAGGCGCTTGGAGAATAGCTTGACTCCCTCTTTGGGGCAGCCCCTGAGATACTGGAATGCTGCTATCATGTCCCCCCTGGTCCTTCTCTTCATTAAACTAGACATACCCAACTCCAGCAACCGTTCCTTATACGTTTTAGCCTCCAGTCCCCTGATCATTCAGACAAATGGCTGTCCAGTCTCTTCTTAAAAACTTACAGTGTTGGAGCATTCACAATTTCTAGAGGCAGGGTCCACCAGTCATCAAAGGGCCAAGTTTGAAGACCCCTGGTCTGGATCCAATCCCGCAGTTTCATCAAAATGGCCGACTGAGGAATTCTGGGAGTTGAAGTCCACCAGTCATCAAAGGGCCAAGTTTGAAGACCCCTGGTCTGGATCCAAGCCTGCAGTTTCATTGTTAGATCGCGCAGGCAGTAAGACACGAGTCGAGTGACAGTCAGCTCTTGGTTTATTGGCAAGGCATAAAGTAAATCCGGACTGGCTCTCTGGGCCAGGGGAGCCCTCTTTTATGGGATTCCCCTGGCTTGTAATCACACAATTCCATTGGCTGGCAAGACCCTGTTGCTAGTTAGCCAACCAGCAACGGGCAT
>NW_015394088.1:5796-7508 GCF_001527695.2 Protobothrops mucrosquamatus
TTTGAAGACCCCTTGTCTGGATCCAATCCCGCAGTTTCATCAAAATGGCCAACTGAGGAATTCTGGGAGTTGAAGTCCACCAGTCATCAAAGGGCCAAATTTGAAGACCCCTGATCTGGATCCAAGCCCGCAGTTTCATCAAAATGTCCGACTGAGGAATTCTGGGAGTTGAAGTCCACCAGTCATCAAAGGGCCAAGTTTGAAGACCCCTGGTCTGGATCCAAGCCCCCAGTTTCATCAAAATGGCCGACTGAGGAATTCTGGGAGTTGAAGTCCACCAGTCATCAAAGGGCCAAGTTTGAAGACCCCTGGTCTGGATCCAATCCCGCAGTTTCATCAAAATGGCCGACTGAGGAATTCTGGGAGTTGAAGTCCACCAGTCATAAAAGGGCCAGGTTTAAAGGCCCCTGTTTTGGATCCAATCCCGCAGTTTCATCAAAATTGCCAACAGTAATTCTTGGAGTTGAAGTCCACCAGTCATAAAACGGCCAAGTTTGAAGACCCCTTGTCTGGATCCAATCCTGCAGTTTCATCAAAATGGCCAACTGAGGAATTCTGGGAGTTGAAGTCCACCAGTCATAAAAGGGCCAAGTTTGAAGACCCCTGGTCTGGATCCAAGCCCGCAGTTTCATTAAAATGGCTGACTGAGGAATTCTGGGAGTTAAAGTCCACCAGTCATAAAAGGGCCAAGTTTGAAGACCCCTTGTCTGGATCCAATCCTGCAGTTTCATCAAAATGGCCAACTGAGGAATTCTGGGAGTTGAAGTCCACCAGTCATAAAAGGGCCAAGTTTGAAGACCCCTGGTCTGGATCCAAGCCCGCAGTTTCATTAAAATGGCTGACTGAGGAATTCTGGGAGTTAAAGTCCACCAGTCATAAAGGGGCCAGGTTTGAAGACCCCTTGTCTGGATCCAATCCCGCAGTTTCATCAAAATGGCCGACTGAGGAATTCTGGGAGTTGAAGTCCATCAGTCATAAAAGGGCCAAGTTTGAAGACCCCTGCCCTATACCATTTTGGACAAATGGCTGTCCAGTCTCTTCTTAACAACCTCCATTGTTGGAGCATTCACCGCTTCTGGAGGCAGGTTGTTCCGCTGGTGAATTGTTCTCCCTGTCAGGAAATTAGGAATTACTCTTTAAGACATTGAAAGATTAAAACTTTAAAAAATGCACAGGTGGACACTGCTAAATACCTGTTGGGTAAGATGCATTTTTTTTTTAATTTATTTCTAGATTATTCCATTTCTGAACTGCCCATTACCCAAAAAATCCCCGGGCCTTTACAAAAACCCAAGCCGCTTGCAAAAGAATGGATGTCACGATAAAATTAAATTAGGAGTTACTCTTTAAGACCTCGAAAGATCAAAACTTTAAAAAATGCACACATCGATGGCTGCAGGTCATGGCTCACATTTTATCTACACCGGATCTCTGCCAGTTTTTTAATCTGTGTAAAGAAGCCGAGATCCACTTTCATAACCATAAATATGTAAATGCTTAAAAGGCCATTTGGTTTTTTTTTGGACTCTCCTTCCGTCAGTAAATCATTCATGGTCCTCTAATGTAAGAAACGCAGAGACGTAAGTCAGTTCCTCTCATTGTTAAAATAAAGGACAGTGATTTGTGTTGCATCCCTTCAAGAACGATGAAGGCTACAGGCCTTCTCCTTGTTAAATATTTACTAAGCGAAGCCCGGTTCATAGAGTACTAAT
>NW_015394088.1:9979-12701 GCF_001527695.2 Protobothrops mucrosquamatus
GTGGTGGGTTAATCCTATTATGTCCTAAGGGTCATATCCTGCTTCCCTGGGGCTGTGGCTGATGACTCTTGGATTTTTGGTGTTGATTCTAGGGATCTTGCTTCCTAATCCCAGTTTCCTGACTCCAGTCTTTCTGACAAGATCTTCACATCTGCATTTGTGCAGACCTGGTTTCTGTTTGGGACAGAGAGATTTGGGGGCGGGGTTGATTTCTGCTTTTAAAATCCTTTAGGGAAATATATTCTGCCTTTTAAATATTTCCAAAAATATTTCTTTCTCTGGGGGGGGGATGACTTCCCACAACGCGAAGGTGGCACACCTTGACTTGCGTTCACGGCTACGATTCTATGGCAGATATTTCAACCGTCTCCAAATGGCGCTCTTGTAAAGATACCCACGTTGGCAGCTGAACTAGATACTCAGCAGTGGCCCATGTATTGTAGAAAATTAGAAAGCACACCACCAAGAACTTCAAAAGAAAAAAGAAAAGAAGGAAGGAAGGGACAGGTCTGCGTAAGATCGGAAGGCGCTCCTGTGTGATTCAGATTGGAAACTAATTGGATTAAAAACTGGAAATGTATTTTATCAGAATAGCAAAACTGAGAATAAGGACCTCTTCCTCTACATCAGGGGTCTTCAAACTTGGCCCTTTTATGACTGGTGGACTTCAACCCCCAGAATTCCTCAGTCGGCCATTTTGATGAAACTGCGGGCTTGGATCCAGACCAGGGGTCTTCAAACTTGGCCCTTTGATGACTGGTGGACTTCAACTCCCAGAATTCCTCAGCCAGGCACGCATCCCTGGCTGAGGAATTCTGGGAGTTGAAGTCCACCAGTCATAGAAGGGCCAAGTTTGAAGACCCCTGGTATAGGGTTTCCTTTCTGAGCAGGGGGTTGGACCAGATGACCTCCAAGGTCCCTTCCAACTTGTTACTGTCATTGTCGTTGTTAAATTTGATCGTGGGAACTATTCTTTGGCAAGCGGCTTGGGTTTTTTGTAAAGGCCCAGGGATTTTTGGGGGGCAATGGACAGTTTAGAAATGGAATAATCTAGAAATAAATAATTAGGAAAACCCGCCCGTGTCTCACAGGATCTGAAGCCAAAGAGAATAAGTGCTGAGTAAGCAGATCTGGCAGAGTTTTATCTGCTAAAGTACCGGGTCTTCGTGCTCCGAAGCGAAGGGCTTTCCAGCCTGATCGATTTCAGGAGGAGAGCTAAACAAACATTTAACTCTCCCGCTGAAATCGATGGCTTTTAAAAGTGTTTAACTGGTCTCTCTCTCTCTCTCTCTCCTGTTCTTACCTGGGTTTCTCTCACGCCAGGCCCACAGTTCAACCTTCACAAAGAGCTGTTGGAAGCAAAGGGGGATTGCTTTTTGCTTTTTGCCCAACAAGAGCAGCTGACAAGGGTAAAATCCGTTCTGCAAATAGAATAGAGCCGGAAGGGGACCTCGGAGGTCTTCTAGTCCAGACCCCCACCCTTGGCTTTCCATGCCCTCTCTAGTTCTTCCTCCAGGCCCTCGTAGTTCCCCAGCTTCTTGGTCTCCTTCCTACTGGAGTTGTTGTCACTTGGCACCGCCAGCCACCGCTCTCTTCTGATCCTTGTCTACTGTCACAATGTCTGCTTGATTGGCCAGCACCTGCCTGTCTGTCCGGATCCGGAAGACCCACCGGATCTTCGCTCTCTGATTCTCCATGACTTTCTTGGGCATCTCCCATCTGGACTGAGCAGGGTCTAACCCGTATTCCGTTCCAGATGTTTCTGGGCACAAGGCCAGCCGCTCTGCCCCTGTCTGCCTCTTACACCCGGCCACAACGTGTTGGAGTGTAAGCAGCACACAACAATCTAACAAAAGAGTCAATATATACAAACACGCACAGGTATACCTCTCTCTAGATATATTGTATATATACATACACACATATGTACGTTGAAATAAAATGTACATAGAGAGAGATGTATATATGTGCGTGATTGTATATATGTACACTTTTATTAGATTGTTGTATGTTTTGTGTGTGTGTGTGTGTGTAGAGAGAGAGAGGTCTATGTGTGTGTTTGTATATATTTACTCTTTTATCAGATTGTTGTATGTTTTGTGTGTGTGTGTAGAGAGAGAGGTCTATGTTTGTGTTTGTCTATATTTACTCTTATTAGATTGTTGTATGTTTTGTGTGTGTAGAGAGAGGTCTATGTGTGTGTTTGTATATATTTGCTCTTTTATTAGATTGTTATATGTTTTGTGTGTGTGTGTAGAGAGAGAGGTCTATGTGTTTGTATATATTTACTCTTTTATTAGATTGTTGTATGTTGTGTGTGTGTGTAGAGAGAGAGGTCTATGTGTGTGTTTGTATATATTTACTCTTTTATTAGATTGTTGTATGTTTTGTGTGTGTGTGTATAGAGAGAGAGAGAGGTCTGTGTGTTTGTATATATTTACTCTATTATTGTTGTATGTTATATATATAGAGAGAGAGAGAGAGACAGACAGACAGACAGAGAGAAAGGGAAAGAGAGACAGAGAGAAAGAGAGAGATGCGGAGAGAAAGGGAAAGAGAGAGAAAGGGACAGAAAGACAGACAGAGAGACAGAGAGAAAGGGACAGAAAGACAGACAGAGAGAAAGAGAGAGATGCAGAGAGAAAGGGAAAGAGAGAGAAAGGGACAGAAAGACAGACAGAGAGACAGAGAGAAAGGGAAAGAGAGAGAGAGACAGAGAGAA
>NW_015394089.1:0-3642 GCF_001527695.2 Protobothrops mucrosquamatus
AGCAGGTTGGGGACAGAGCATAGCTGGCTGGGGAATTCTGGGAGTTGAAGTCCACACCTCTTAAAAGTTGCCCAGGTTGAGGGAAACTGTGCTGGACTAGAAGACCTCCAAGGTCCCTTCCAGCTCTATTCTATTCTATTCTTAAAATGGCCGAGGTTGAGAAACACCAGTTTAGCTCTTTCTGAATTAGCATTATTTCCCCCTCACATTATGTCAGGGGTCTTCAAACTTGGCCCTTTGATGACTGGCGGACTTCAACTCCCAGAATTCCTCAGCCAGGTATGCTGGCTGAGCAATTCTGGGAGTTGAAGTTCGCCAGTCATCAAAGGGCCAAGTCTGAAGGCCCCTGGTCTGGATCCAAGCCCGCAGTTTCCTCAAAATGGCCGACTGAGGAATTCTGGGAGTCGAAGTCCACCAGTCATCAAGGGGCCAAGTTTGAAGGCCCGTGGTCTATGTGATTGCTAAGAATGAGCTCTGATTTGACGGCACATCATCAATCAATCGATTGAAATAAACATTCTGCCCTCTGGACTGATTTCACAGGCTCTCTCAGTATACTAAGTGTGGGCTTCCAAATCCTAGGCAAGATAATCCCCTTTTAGTTGACCATATTAATATATAAACCATTCACTTTTTTGAATCAACTTGATGCAAGGAAGAATTTCCTAGGAGCTGGAGCACCACCTAGTGGCTCTAAAGGGAAAAGCTCATTTTTATTTCAAGGCTTATAGAAAATTATGGTGTTTTGCAACGTATGGCTGTGAAAGTTGGACCATAAGAAAGGCTGAGCGCCAAAGAATGGAGGCCTTTGAACTCTGGTGCTTGAGAAGACTCCTGCGAGTCCCCTGGACTGCAAGGTGATCCAACTGGTCAGTCCTGGAGGAGATCAACCCCGACTGCTCTTGAGAAGGCCAGATCCTGAAGTGGAAACTCAAGTCCTTTGGCCACCTAATGAGAAGGAAGGACTCCCTGGAGAAGAGCCTGATGCTGGGAAAGATGGAGGGCAAGAGAAGAAGAAGGGGACGACAGAGAAGGAGGGGGCTGGATGGAGTCCCTGAAGCAGCAGGCGTGAGCTTCAATGGACTCCAGAAGATGGCAGAGGACAGGAAGGCCTGGAGGAACGTTGTCCATGGGGTCCCGATAGGTCGGACACGACTTCGCAATTGACAACAACAAAATACTAGGAAAGTTGGAAGAAAGAGGTCAACTAGCAGCAAGGTGGGTTAACTCAATTGCAACAGCAATGGGTGCATCGCTGGAAAATCTGAAGGGTCAGATTTTCCAGCGATGGGGGACAATCTATCAGCATCGACTTGATGGCACCTCAATCTGTCAACCATAAATTGAATTAACACCCTAATTTTTCAGGCTCCTCTCAAAAAGGTCATGGGGACTTAGGGAAGCTAACATCCTGATAACGCAAGGGGAAAAATAAAGCTAAACCTTGAATATTCAGATTTTCTGACTCAAGAACCTGACTTTCTGGATCGTGCAAAATTTCTGGAGCCGCATCACAAGCAGTGACAGAGCTGAACAAGTCACAGTGTGAAGCAGTGTGAGTTGCTATTGTGATGAGAAGAGGGCAATGAGGTGAGGGATGCTGGCAAGACAGAAACAAGGATCTAAACGCGAGGAGGAATAATAATAACCAGGACATTTGATTTGCCCTCTTTTCATCATCGGTCGAACTGTCTCTACGGGAGAAATTGCCGTTTGCAAGGGACGTTTGAAGCCTCTGCTCCTTGTCAGTTTTGAAGCAGCATGCCCTCCCATCTCCAGGTAGGTTTACATCACATTCTTTTCTCTGTAGGGTGATGCTGCCATGATTTGCAAATTGCGACACAATCTGAGAATTGAGAATGAAGCCATTTTGCAGATAATACAAATAGTCATATAGAATAGAATGGAATGGAATGGAATGGAATAGAATAGAATAAGAAAATATAGAGTAGAGTAGAATAGAATAGAATAGAATGGAATGGAATAGAATAAAATAGAATAGAACAGAAATATAGAATAGAAATATAGAATAGAAATATAGAATAGAATAGAATAGAATAGAATGGAATGGAATGGAATAGAATAGAATAGAATAAGAAAATATAGAGTAGAGTAGAGTAGAGTAGAATAGAATAGAATGGAATAGAATAAAATAGAATAGAACAGAAATATAGAATATAAATATAGAATAGAATAGGAATAGAATAGAATTATAGAATGGAATGGAATGGAATGGAATGGAATGGAATAGAATAGAATAGAATAGAATAAGAAAATATAGAGTAGAGTAGAGTAGAGTAGAATAGAATGGAATGGAATGGAATAGAATAAAATAGAATAGAACAGAAATATAGAATAGAAATATAGAATAGAAATATAGAATAGAATAGAATTATAGAATAGAATGGAATGGAATGGAATGGAATGGAATAGAATAGAATGGAATAGAATAGAATAAGAAAATATAGAGTAGAATAGAATAGAATAGAATGGAATGGAATAGAATAAAATAGAATAGAACAGAAATATAGAATAGAAATATAGAATAGAAATATAGAATAGAATAGGAATAGAATAGAATTATAGAATGGAATGGAATAGAATAGAATAGAATAGAATAGAATAGAACAGAAATATAGAATAGAAATATAGAATAGAAATATAGAATAGAATAGAATGGAATGGAATGGAATAGAATAGAATAGAATAGAATAGAATAGAATAGAACAGAATAAGAAAATATAGAGTAGAGTAGAGTAGAATAGAATAGAATAGAATGGAATAGAATAAAATAGAATAGAACAGAAATATAGAATATAAATATAGAATAGAATAGGAATAGAATAGAATTATAGAATGGAATGGAATAGAATAGAATAGAATAGAATAGAATAGAATGGAATAGAATAGAATAAGAAAATATAGAGTAGAGTAGAGTAGAGTAGAGTAGAGTAGAATGGAATGGAATGGAATAGAATAGAATAGAACAGAAATATAGAATAGAAATATAGAATAGAAATATAGAATAGAATTATAGAATAGAATGGAATGGAATGGAATAGAATGGAATGGAATAGAATGGAAGAGGAATGGAATAGAATAGAATAGAAGTAGAATAGAATCAAATAGAATGGAATGGAATAGAATAGAATAAGAAAATATAGAGTAGAGTAGAGTAGAGTAGAGTAGAGTAGAGTAGAGTAGAGTAGAGTAGAGTAGAGTAGAGTAGAGTGGAGTGGAGTGGAGTGGAATGGAATAGAATAAAATAGAATAGAATAGAATAGAATAGAACAGAAATATAGAATAGAAATATAGAATAGAAATATAGAATAGAATAGAATTATAGAATAGAATGGAATGGAATAGAATGGAATAGAATGGAAGAGGAATGGAATAGAATAGAATAGAAGTAGAATAGAATCAAATAGAATCAAATAGAATGGAAATTTAGAGGAATGGGAAAGATTATGGAACCGAAATTGCAAATTGACGCTATCAACTGCATATAGAGAAAATCAATATAAAATGATTTACAGATGGCATTTAACACCGGCGAGATTGGCCAAAATGTATAAAAACATAGACCCAAAGTGTTGGAAATGTAAAATTAAAGAAGGAACATTTTATCACATGTGGTGGCTG
>NW_015394089.1:4073-8430 GCF_001527695.2 Protobothrops mucrosquamatus
GTCAGAATTTTATGAAATTTGGAATAAATGTTATAATTGGCTAGAACAGAGAAAGAAAAAGATATAATTATTGATGTATATAAAATGTAAATAAGATGTAAAGAACATTTAAAATGTAAAGCACTGTTCTGTTAGAAGAAAAGAGTTATGTTTATGTAGTTTTGGTGTATGGTGTATGGTGAAAAATAAAAAAAAAAATAAAAAAAAAAAATTAAAAAAAAGAAATATAGAATAGAATAGAATTATAGAATAGAATGGAATGGAATAGAATGGAATAGAATGGAAGAGGAATGGAATAGAATAGAATAGAAGTAGAATAGAATCAAATAGAATCAAATAGAATGGAATGGAATAGAATAGAATAGAATATAGACTACTGTTTATTGTGTTTACTCCTGGGTTATCTCAGTGCAATAAAACAATATTGTTTATATTCTCAGACCAAAGAGACATATTGCATACATCTGCATTCGAGAGTGTAGTAGTCACAAACACCCATGTGGATTTGTACATTCTACCTAACTGGTCCCAAGCACAATGTTAATTATTTTTTTTTAAAAAAAAAAACAAAACAAAACACAGAATCAATATGGGCCTTCGGGCTGCCAAAAATAAACGGTTACTGTAGAACAGTGGTTCTCAACCTTTTTAATGCCGTGACCCCAACCGGTCGTAAGTCGAGGACTAAACCGGTCGTAGGTTGAGGACTTTCCCTGCCCGGGAGCGCCGCGCATGTGTGGTTCCGCCCCCTGCGCCGGCCGAGGCGTATCTGGCAAGCGGCAGAGACGGAGCAGGCCGACCACCAGCTGGCCCAGCCCAAGGGAGGTAAGGCACCCGCCGGAAAAGGGGGAAAAAATGGCGGACAAAAAAAAAGCCGGACAGCCTTGCTTGACGACCCCCATGAAATGGTCGATCGACCCCAAATGGGGTCCCGACCCACAGGTTGAGAACCACTGCTGTAGAAGCCGTAGTAGTAGATCTTGCACATGCATAAAAGAGCCAAAACTACTTAAAGAACAAAACCTTACTTAAAATTCCGTTTAGCTTTATAGCGATTTACACTTGCTCCTTTAATTGCTGTGCCGAACGCCCCCATCTTAGCAGCTATTGGTATTTCAATCGAGGTTTAAGTGTTTAAAGTTTAATAAGCTCCCAGTTCCTTGCACAAAAAAATGGGTGTAATTAAAATTTCAATTACTGTAAGGGATTTTTTTTTGGGGGGGGGGTGTCTGTACGATTAATAAAAGCTTAAGGCACTTAAACAGGAGCTAGTTTTTAAATGCTGAAAGCGCTTCCCTAATTAGCTCGGATGCTGGCAGAGCACACATTATTCATTTCCTAAAATGCCAGACCTTGTGTCTTTCCCAGCTGCCAGTCGATGAAGTAGGGTGCAATCAAGATTTAGCAATACAGTCCGATCATTTCTTGAAAGGCTCTTTTTTTAATTCATCCCCCCCTTTTAAATGGGGCTGATATTATTCTTCCAATTTTAATAGTCCAGGCCTAGTTTTGTTCGGCATTTATCGTGGACATTTTGGTGCCTCTCTTCCATCTCCAAGAAGGCACCCGGGTCCTATTAAAAAAAACAAACCGATTAGCGAGTTTAAATGAAAATAAAGTGTGGAATGTGATGTGTGTCAAACCCTTCAGTCGTATTTCTAAAAGCCCCCTTTCCTAGCGGGGCACTTTTCAGATGGAGTTGATGACAGTTCCCATCGTTCACTAGTCAGTCGGCTTGGACGGAGGTGATGGGATATGTAGTCGGCACATCTGAGGGGTGGCAAATTAGGAAAGGAAACGGCGCAGGGAAAATGCATCAAGTACTGCATGCATTTCTTTTATTTCTTGACTTTCCTTGACTTATGACCAATCTTCCGTTGCTAACTGAGACGTTTGCTAAGTGAATATTGCCCCATTTTACGGCCTTTTTTTTTTTTTACAAATTTTATTCAATGTACATTTTAAAAACAAAAATGGGCATGATTCCACTTCCCTGGCTTCAACAGTGCTATTAGTATTCCCTTATGTTACAGAAAGAAAAACAGAAACTTAAAATATATTCTTTAACAGGACAGAGTATAACAAACTGTGCGTATAACATCTGTAAATTTTTTGATAAACCATCTTTCAATCGTCAACATTGTATTTACATATCTTTCAGTTGTGCCCTAATATAATTACTAATAAGAAGTCCTTACGATATCAACTGGTCAGTCGATAATCCATCTCAGCGATCCTCCTTATCTCTAACCAATCGTACAAATTTTTCCAAATTTCATAATACTCTGTTTCAGTTTTATTTTTCATCTCTAGAGTTAACCTGTCCATTTCGGCGCAGGATAAAATTTTATTTATTATTTCTTCCTCAGTGGGGATTTCCTTTCCTTTCCATTATTGGGCATATGCCAATCTTGCTGCGGTTAAAATATGCAATAGTAAGTAGAAAGATGCTTTGCTGAGTTTATCATTAATAATCCCTAATAAGAAGATTTCTGGTTTTAAAATCAATTTTTTGTAATAGTATTTCTTCCAGCCAATTTTTTATCCGATTCCAAAACTTTTGCACCTTTGAACATTCCCACCACATGTGATAGTAAGTCCCTGGAAGCCTTCTACATTGCCAGCATGTTGGTGAGGTTTTTTTAATCTATTTTTTCTAGCCTTGTAGGGGGAAGGTGCCATCTATAAAACATCTTTTACGGCCTTTCTTGCTGTAGTTGTTAAGGGGATCGCTGCGGTTGTTAAGTTAGCGGCATGGGTGTTACATGAATTTGGATTCCTCGTTGACTTCGCTCGTCAGGAGGTCACCAAAGGGGATCCGAGGTCCCCGGGACATTACAACCGTCAGAAATATGAGTCAGTTGCCAGGCGTCTGAGTTTTGAACATGTTCATGCACAGGAGCATCTCAGTCACAAAGCCCCCAATATTATATAAAAGCCCACCTATTCTCAACCCAGTTTGTTAGCCATCCCAGAAAGATGCGCCTGTCGCCGTTGTCTCTGGCTGCCAAATAAACGGAGACCTCGTTTTCAACTGCAGCCTGCCTTCAATTAGTTTTTCTAGGATGTTTCTCCCGGCTTGGAATAAGAACCAGACCGGATTTGAATTCAAACGGTAGTTACAGGTAGTCAAGTTACAACGATAATGGACCCTAAACCGATGATGGTTGTAAAATGGGTCAGTCACATGACCGACCCAATTTAATGAGCTCTTTTGATAGGAGAATCGATGCTCAAGAGGAACTAAAGAGCCTCTTGATGCAAGTGAAGAAGGAGAGTGCAAAAGTTGGCTTGAAACTCAACATTAAGAAAACCAAGATCATGGCATCCGGCCCTCTCAATTCCTGGCCAATAGATGGGGAAGAAATGGAGGTAGTGACAGATTTTATTTTCCTGGGCTCCAAGATCACCGCAGATGGGGACTGTAGCCAAGAAATTAAAAGACGCTCCTGGGGAGGAAAGCTATGGCAAATCTAGACAGCATACTCAAAAGCAGAGACATCACCCTGCCAACAAAAGTGCATATAGTCAAGGCCATGGTTTTCCCAGTTGCAACGTATGGCTGTGAAAGTCGGACCATAAGAAAGGCTGACCGACAAAGAATGGAGGCCTTTGAACTCTGGTGCTGGAGAAGACTCCTGCGAGTCCCCTGGACTGCAAGGCGATCCAACCGGTCGGTCCTAGAGGAGATCAACCCCGACTGCTCTTGAGAAGGCCAGATCCTGAAGTGGAAACTCAAGTACTTTGGCCACCTAATGAGAAGAAATGACTCCCTGGAGAAGGGTCTGATGCTGGGAAAGATGGAGGGCAATAGAAGAAGGGGACGATAGAGAATGAGGTGGCTGGATGGAGTCCCTGAAGCAGCAGGCGTGAGCTTCAATGGACTCCAGAAGATAGTAGAGGACAGGAAGGCCTGGAGGAACGTTGTCCATGGGGTCGCGATGGGTCTACCATCTTCTGGATGCAGTGGTGGTGTGAGAAATGGTCATAAATCTCTTTTTTTCCATGCCGTTCTAACTTTGAATGGTTGCTAACGAACTGTGGTTATGTCCAGGATTACTGGTAGATATAGATTCAGATTTCTTTTTTGCTGACAAAGAGTTAAAGAATTAAGTGGGAGACTAGTATAGCTATTTCGGGCTCATTAGCCCTCATCAGCTAGATCAGGGGTGTCCAAACTTTTTTCAAAGAGGGCCAGATTGGATGAAGTGAACGTGCTGGAGGGCCGAACATTTTTCCGAACATTCTTTGAACCATTACAATTAAATGCAAATGAATTATTTTATGCCTCTTTCCTCTCCCTCTCTTTCCTCTTTCTCTCTCTCTCTCTCTTTCCTTTCCCTTTCCTCTCCCCTCT
>NW_015394089.1:9668-12697 GCF_001527695.2 Protobothrops mucrosquamatus
TTGATTGACTTCCGGGAGGGGCGGGTCCCAACTGCCGGGACACTTATAACCACAGGGCGGATGGTGGCTTGCGGCTGGGGGCGGGGTAACAGGGCGCAGGGCCAATGAGGAGCCCTGCGAGGGGGCAAGTCCCATGAGAGAGAGAGAGAGAGAGAGACAGAAGTGCAAGTGCCTCTCTCTCTCTCTCTCTCTCTCTCTCTCTCTCTGTCATGGGACTTGCCGGAGGGCCGTGGGAGGGCCGCATTTATATAGAGCAGGGAGGGCTGCTCGAGGGCCGGATTAAACCGGGCCGCGGGCCGCAAATGGCCCGCGGGCCGGACTTTGGACATGCCTGAGCTAGATAGATCCTCAGGGAATTTAGCAGAGTGGGTTTCTGCCAGAGCAGGGGTCCCCAACCGCCAGTCCGTGGACTGGTACCGGGCCGCGGCATGCCAGCAACCAGTCCACACAAACAAGCAAAGCCCCATCCATGGGATGCAGGCAGCACACAAAACCACGCACCCTCCGGTCCGCGGGAAAACCTCTCTCCACGGAACCAGTCCCTGGTGCCCAAAAGGTTGGGGGCCTCTGCTTTAGGGAATAAATGTGACAAAAACATACAACTGTATCCTCTGATGTGGAGAAACCCAGGGGATAAATCGTCTTTGCTCTTAGGATAGCCAGTGGGTCAGAAAAAGTCCTCTGAAGGCTGTGAAGGTGGGAGCTTTGCCCAGAGAGAGGCTTAGCTCTTTTGGGGCCACCACGGAGAAGGCCCTGTGGTGGACACGCATCTTTGGGGTATCTTGGGGGGGTGTCGCTCACAGGACCTCACCTTGCAGATTTCTTCAGTCGCTCCCCTAATCTGGAGGCTAACACAATCCTTGCTTGTATAAACAGAAGCGTAGAATCAAAATTACGTGAAGTATTAGTACTGATTTATCAAACCATATCGAGGCCAAACCTGGAATACTGCAGCCACTTTTGGTCACCAAATGTAAAAAAAGATGTTAAGACTCGAGTGCAGAGAAGAGCAACAAAGATGATCAGGGGATTGGAGGATAAAACATATAAGGAACGGTTGCTGGAATTGGGAATGTCTAGTTTCATGAAGAGAAGGACGAGGGGGGACATGATAGCAGCCTTCCAGTATCTCAGGGGCTGCCCCAAAGAAGAGGGAGTCAAGCTATTCTCCAAAGCCCCTGAAGGCAGGACAAGAAGCAACGGATGGAAACTAATCAAGGAGAGAAGCAACCTGGAACTAAGGAGAAACTTCCTGACAGTGAGAACAATTAACCAGTGGAACAACCTGCCTCCAGAAGCTGCGAATGCTCCAACACTGGAAGTTTTTAAAGAAGAGACCGGACAGCCCTTTGTCTGGAATGGTATAGGGTCTCCTGCCTGAGCAGAGGGTTGGACTAGATGACCTCCAAGCTCCTTTCCAGCTCTATTCTATTCTATTACTAAGGAGAAACTTCCTTACAGTGAAAACAATTAACCAGTGGAACTGCTTGCTACCAGAAGTTGTGAATGCTCCATCACTGGAGGTTTTTAAGAAGAGACTGGACAGCCATTTGTCTGAAATGGTATAGGATTTCCTGCCTGAACAGGGGGCTGGACTAGATGACCTCCAAGGTCCCTTCCAACTCTGTTATTCTAATTCTATTCTTGAAAGCAACTCCCAGAATTCCTCAGCCAGGCACACAGGGCCACGTTTGAAGATCCCTGGTCTGGATCCAAGCCTGCAGTTTCATCAAAATGGCCGACTGAGGAATTCTGGGAGTCGAAGTCCACCAGTCATCAAAGGGCCAAGTTTGAAGACCCCTGGTATAGCGTCTCCTGCCTGAGCAGGGGGCTGGACTAGATGACCTCCAAGGTCCCTTCCAGCTCTATTCAGATTCCAGCCTGGAACGAAGGGACGGGAAAGGCCGGGCATGTGGAGGATGGGGGCAGCTCCAGCCCTTTCCATCTCCACCCGTCCCAACGTGGCTCTTTAACGGGAGCCCTGGAGGAAAGCCAAGGCGGAGAGGCCCAACTTAGACCGGGCGCTTGCAAAGCGCATGCGCCGCGCGAGCGCGACTTTTCCCCAGCGCGCGTGCGCCACGAGCCCCGCCCCCTCGCGCCCACGGTTACCATAGTTACTGGGAAAACAGGAACCGGTTCCCTTTTCACTCACTTCTTCTCTGACCTGGTGCGTCGTTCTCAACGACTGATAAGTTAGCTCCATTTCAAGAGTGCGACTGAAAATAAAAATAAAAAAAAAACCCGAACCCGAAGCGACTCCGCCTTCCTATTATTATTTCGTTAGGGCTTCAAAAAGCTCCATCGCTCCCTCAGCGGCGCTTTTCAGCCGAGAAATTAGGCGGACCAATCAACGTCCTGCAACGGACACCGGCTTAGCCAATACTAACGAGGCGAGGGGTGGGATTAAAAGCGGAGCCGGTGGAGCCCAAGGGAAAGCCCGCCAATCGGATAGAACGTAATGAAGCGAAGGACGGGGATTGGTCGGAAGGTGACCAATCACTGACGGGGCGGGAGAAATTAGCCAATGACGGCACTGCAAAGGGGCTAATGATCCAACCGAGTCTCTTGTCGCCTCTTGATTGAAGCAGTTTTTCCTTCTGCCAATGGACCGGAGCTGGTGACGTAATAGGGATGGCCTTGGTGGAGTAGGGCGGGTCCTTGCGGGGGGGGGGAGAGCCTATTTGATTGGGGGGAGTCTATTTGATTGACAGCGGCCGGAGATAGAATTCACATGGCATCAATGAGAATAGAGCTGGAAGGGATCTTGGAGGTCATCTAGTCCAACCCCCTCCTCAGGCAGGAAACCCCATACCAGGGGTCTTCAAACTGGGTCCTTTTATGATTTGTGGACTTCAACTCCCAGAATTCCTGAGCCAGGCATGCAGGCTGAGGAATTCTGGGAGTTGAAGTCCACCAGTCATAAAAGGGCCCAGTTTGAAAAGACTCCTGCATTATGTGATGCTACAAGGTAGAAGAGCAGGTTGGGGACAAAGCATAGCTGGCTGGGGAATTCTGGGAGTTGAAGTCCA